>NC_041395.2:36717096-37017096 GCF_900747795.2 Erpetoichthys calabaricus
TTTTGCAGACACGTGACCTGAAATCTCGTGCCGTCAGAAAGTTTCAGTGGCTGTACGCAAATCCACAATCGGTTTCATATTGTTTTCATACCTTATCAATTGTGTAATGTGTTTTTTGAACAGGTTTGATTCATCGAAGTGATCACTCCTGCTGCGTTCAGTCACTTCACGTGAGCCGCTGTCTTGTGTGATGTTGCGATGTCCATACCTCGTGTCTTCTCATTAAACTTGTATCTCGCGAATATGGCATTGCAAACGGCAGCAGGTCAGTTCACATGCTTATGTGGGAGGCGTGATGATGCGATATATTTTGATATATATTAAAATACCCGCGATTCGCAGCGGCGAAGTACTGCTTTAAAAATTTTATTAAGAAGAAAAGTAAACCTTTTTAAACTGAGGAAAATGAACCGGTTGTAATATGACCAAGCTGTGTGCTGAGTTTACTCTTGAGCATGAAATCTAACGTGGTTTGTGCCCTTCAGAATGAAAACAGTTTGCATTTACCTCTTTAATAAAAGTCGAGCTTTTAAGCCTGAGAAATCACCCCGTAAATGCACACGTTTAATTGCACATGTGTTAATATGTATGCTTACACAGTATTAAAAGACACTCAGAAATTAACGTCATTTACCTTCGTTCCCGCGTTTGACTCGTGCTGTAAATCTCTTCCTTGTTTTTAGTTCACGTGATTACGTAGGAGGCGTGATGACGCGATACGTGACTCCGCCTCCTCCATTAGAGTATATGGACAAAAAACAGGTTCTAGTTATGACCATTACGCGTAGAATTTCGAAATGAAACCTGCCTAATTTTTGTAAGTAAGCTGTAAGGAATGAGCCTGCCAAATTTCAGCCGTCTACCTACACGGGAAGTTGGAGACTTAGTGATGAGTGAGTCAGTCAGTCAGTCAGTGAGTCAGTCAGTGAGGGCTTTGCCTTTTATTAGTATAGATTTAACTGGACACCAAAGGACATTCAGTGACTTGGATATTTTCTTGTCTCCATTCCCTGACTTGTGTTTTTCAATGTCCTTTTCATGGATATACCTACCTGGAGTGTTCTTTTGTCTTCATTGTGTAGGTTAGGCCACCATGCTGGCTCTCCACAAGGTGGACCTACCAGAACAGGTCCATTTACATTACAATCAATTGAAACTCCTGACATTTGATCTCTATTGATCTAAATATGGGTGATCTAAGCCAGGGGGTGTCATATGAAAGAGGGCGAATACTTATGTGATCAATTATTTTGTGTTTTATATTTGTAATTAATTTAGGCCACTTTGCAGAGATCTGTTTTTACTTTGACATCAGTCTTTTCCATTTCAGCGTGAAAAAAGCCAAATTAAATCCATTATGATTCAATGTTGTAAAACAATAAAATGGGAAAACTTCAAAGGGGGTGAATACTTTTTATAGGAAAATTATACATTATATATACTGTATGTACATTGTAAGCCTAAGATTCACTCTCACCTTGCGTTTGGAGCGTTCTGATTTTTTAGAAACCATCCGGATATTCTTATGAAGATGCCTCAACACCTGCAATGATAGTTAATAGTCAGTCACAGTCTCAGTAATCTGTGGATGCACAGGGAATATAATAAACATGTATTTTTCTGTGCATGTGTAAATAACGGGGTTAACCACCATTTCTTTTTTATAGTGTCTTTCATTAAAGGAACTACTCCAAAGGTTATCACAGTACCGGTAGAAGCATCCAAAATTCCATGATAGAGTTCAGTTTCTGTTTCTCTTATTATTTCTGAATGTGATCTGAATGAGAATGTCACAAGTACAGTTTTAATGTGGTCAACTATTACCCGGGTGAAGTTGCATTATAAAGAGGGCCTAAAACTTACACATCAGGCTGTGACTTGTGATTTAATGTGGCCTGTGATGGCCTCATGTCTACTCCAAGATTCTTTCCTGTTTTGCCCCTCAGCGTGGCTAATACTCAAGAGCTGATACGGATGAAAAGCCAAATTAGAAAAAGATGGATACTTGTGTGACCTGAACGACAGAAAATCTATTGCTACGTTAGACTCTACTATCTTGTTGCTTAGCCGCAGCGTGCAGCACTACATTTAAAGTAATACAGCCATTCCTGAAGCTGTCTTAAATCCTATCATTTGTCGTCTATAGTTTGAAATCAATATACACAGTAATTAAGCCTGAAGATGCGGATTCCCTTGCCTGACAGATTGTTATCTTGTACTTTCTAAACATGAAGCATTTTCCATCAGCTTGGCTGCCAAACCTCACTTCTGGGTGGTGATCTGAGATTTGTTTTAAACTCAGTGGCCACTTTATTAGATCCACCTGCTCATTAAGGCAAATCATAGGACTGCAACTCGGTCTATAAAGTACAGTATTATGACTCGATTGAGAGGTTCAGTTGATATTCAACCAAATATTAGCATGGACAATATGCGTGACTGAAGTGACTTTGACTGTGGGATGATAACAGGGGCTGGGTGTGGTGATTCCGGCAACTCAAAAACAGCTGCCCTCCTGGGATTTTTATGCTCTGAAGTCTACAGAGTTTATAGCGAATGGTGAGATTTAAAAAGCTAACAGAAAGGCCCATAATATACAAATCAACTATATGAATCCTCCTCTGGTAGACCACCTGGACCCATTGCAGTTTGCCTATCGGACAAAGATGCATTTATTGAGCTGCTCCACAAGGCTTATTCTCACCTGGACAAAGCTGGTAGCACTATAAGTATGTTTTTTTGATTTCTCCAGAGCCTTCAATATCATCCAGCCATTCCAGTTAAGGGGTAAACTCAGAGATATGCAGGTGGAGGAGCCTATTGTGTCATGGATAATGGATTCTCTGTCAGGCAGACCGCAGTTTGTGAGACTCAAGGACTGTGTGAGCAACACTGGAGCACCACAAGGAACAGGCCTGTCTGCTTTTCTCTTCACTCTGTACACCCCAGACTATAAATATACTGTAACAGCAGGTTATGTCACTTGCAGAAATTCTCAGATGATTCTGCACTTATGGGGTGTATTGATAAGGGGGATGATACAGAGTAGAGGTGTCAGGTGAGAACTTTGTTTCTTGGTGCAAAGAGAATTGTCTGCATTTTAACATCAGCAAACCAATGAACTGCTTATTGACCTTCGTGGCACCAAAGTGCATCTAAGTCTGGTTACTATTCAAGGAGTGAATGTAGAGGTGGTCCACTCCTACAAGTACTTTGTGGTCCACATCAATGACAGGTCAGACTAGTCTCAGTACACAGAGGAACTACTGTGTGTAAGAAAAGGCAGACTTTAGGAGACTGCATTGCTTTAATGTGAGAAGTGACATCCTTCAAATCTTCTATAGATCTGTGATGGCCAGTGTGATTTTTCTATGCTGTGGTGTCCTGGGCTGATAACATCACTTCAAGAGAGTCCCACCAAATCAAAAAGCTAATTAAAGGGGGCAGGCTCAGATATAGAACACACTCATGACCACCTGGTGGTGGTAGGAAAGGAGAGAATTAAAACAAAACTGAGTACAGTGGAACTTCGGGTCATGAATGTCTCGGACCATGTACAAATCGGGTTACGACCAAAAAGTTCGCCAAACTTTTACGTCTGTCCATGACCAGACACTCGGGTGACGAACAAGCCAGTTTTCCTTCCGGTTTGTATGCACCGATGATTTCTGCACGTGTTCAGTCTCTCCCTGTGCATTCCCTGTGCAGCGAGTGAGTGAGAGAGAGAGCGGGAGTGAGAGAGAGAGCGTGAGAATGCGAGCGAGTGAGAGCACATGAGTGAATGAGTGTGAGAGAGAGAGCGCAAGCGAGAGAGCGCAAGAGAGTGAGAGAGAGAGCGCAAGAGAGTGAGAGAGAGAGAGCATGAGCGAGTGAGCGAGCGAGACAGCCCAAGCAGGGGTGTTTTGGCCAACACTCTGTGGGGCAGAAGGAAGCGGTCGCTCCAGCTGAGCGATCAAGGAGCTGGAGTGACCAGAAGAAGTAAGCAAACATTTAGTTTACTATTACACTGTGCATTCTATGGTATTATTAACTATTTTTGTGCTTAAACATTTAAAAAATATATATATATTTACATACAGCTTGAACAATCCTATGGGGGAAATTACTTCAGGTCACAACCAAATCGGGTTGCGACCAGAGTTTTGGAATGAATTACTGTCATGACCCGAGGTTCCACTGTTCCATTATGAACAATACTGCTTATACTCTCTCTGACACACTAACACCGAGGACTTTCAGCCAACAAGTTATTTATACCAATATCAATACCCCTGCATAATGCCCCACTAGGACTGTGAAAGCCCGCAGAACACGGACAAATCGAAACAGACGTAACAAGCTAAAGAGTAACATAAAGAAGGTTAAAAATGATACAAATGATATAAGAAAAGATATAAAGGACATAAACAAGACAGCTGCTTCACAATATTAAAGAACAGAAGAAACGTTTAAGCAATTGCTTTGAGGCAACCTTTAAAGGCATGTAAGAAAAAATTGAGGAAAAAATACAGGAAAATTCGAGTAAGTTTGAGAATAAATTTAGAGCATTTGGTGCTCAGCTTGAAGACGTTAAGCAAAAATTCACAACTGAAATAGTTGAACAATTGGCATCTACAGCTGACAAAAAAGCAATGGCTGCAAATTCTGAATGTAAAGTGCATGAAGACAGACTAGCTGCACTGGAAGATAGGTACAGAAGGAATAATATCAGAATCTAAAGTCTCCCTGAAAAATATGAAATTCCAAACCCAGTGAAATTCACAGCTGAAATGTTCTCTAAAATAATTAGGGAGAACCTCAAATCAGACACAGAGATATCAGCAACTTACCACCTACGTGGATCGAATGACTCAAAATCTAGAATCCTCATTGTACACTTAGACAAATTACAATCTAAATTAAATGTGATGTCACTTCTCAGACTGAAACAAGAGATTTATACTTGAAAACAACCACATTCATATTTTCCCTGATTTCTCATCTTCAATAGCTGCTAAACGTGCCACATTTTACAACATTAGACAGCACTTATGGAAAGCCAAAATTAGATACAGCCTTTGTTGATCCTGATGAATTGAAAATTGATATTCAGGTCAATTTCTACATTTTTAGCTCTCCAGATGAAGCAGAAAAAGAGCTAAGAAAATCAATCATGACACTTTTTGAAATATGATTATGAGTCAAATTGTGTCCTGGCAAGGCAAAGAAGATTTTACCTGCATTTTGGTCCACTTGCAATGAGACTTTTGCAGTAATTATATATTCTATTTCCTTCTGGGCCATTTTTACATTTTAATTACATTTTTTTATCCTCTCCAAAGGGGACCGTTTAACATTATACCCTTGGTTTATTGTATTAGGATTATCTATGGCTACTGTTTAACATCATTCCCATGGTTTACTCTTTTGTGACTGCTTAAGATTATATTCTAGGTTTATAGTATTTGGACTTTATTGCCGATATCTCTACTTTAATCCTTTTACACCGCTGCTGCCATGCTCTGTTTCTAGATACAGTATGTTAGATGACTGGGACTTCGTGAAGTGTGGTCTAGTCTCATGTGGGGAAGCAAAAAGGGGGCGGGGGTTCGGTGGAAAAATGGGAAGGGCTGGGGGGAGAGAAAAAGAGCAAGCTATTTCTAATCTAACTTTTTAACCTTTACAATTGTAAGTGCCAACACAACAATAGGCTTCATAGCCATACCTCCTGGAATTGGAAATCAAGGTTAAAGGTACCTAATGTAATAATGAACTATCTTAATTTATGACTACAAAATGTCAAAAAAAGTTCGGAAGTATAGTCTCTATGACCAAACAGTTAACTTTGTGAGCTGGAATGTAAAAGGTATCAATCACGAATTAAAGAGAAAGAAAGTATTCTCTCATCTAACAGGTATAAATGCCAAGATAGTATTTTTACAGAAGACCCACTTATTAACCAAGGATCAGTTTCGCTTGCAAAGAGATTGAACTGGGCAAATATTCCACTCCAGCCTTACAAAGAAAACAAGAGGTGTGGGAATTTTAATACATAGAACAATTTCATTTGTTGTATCAGATGTAGTATCTGATTCTAAAGGGCGACATATGATTGTTATTGGTAATTCTTTTAATTGTAAAGTGATTTTGATAAATATCTACACACACAATATGGATGACAGAGACATCATCTAAAATGTGTTTGCATCCATTCCAAATGTGAACACTCATAAAATTTCAATGGTTGGAGACTTTAATCGTGTTTTAAATCCAGATTGGGATAAGTCTTCAGCTGCAGGGACGATAATATCTAACACTGCAAAAACAATTACACAATTTTGTAATTGATCGCAACAGCACATTCTTTCTTCTCACCAGTACAATGATTATTTTTTTATAGATAACTAGGGGGCTTTGCCCCTTGCTCGCCAACCCCCGGGTTTGCTTTTCCGGAAATACAATTTAGAGAGATTGTTTTTTTCATATGAATTGGTACATATGCATTATGTTCACTTTTACTTTAAAATTTCGGTAAAAATAACATTTAGAATTAACTTTTCTGATATAATTTTTTATGGTCTTCCACTGTTACATTTTCGTCTGCTGTTATCGCTTTCTTTACCTCTGATTCGTTAATTTCTTCTGGAAGTCCCATAATTGTAAAGCATCAACTTTACCCGTCATAATTAAGTACAGAAAGAAGTGTCTTAATTTATCAGGCATCATTACAGAAGTGGCATCAGACATCATTTCAAACATATAGTCGTCTGATTTACATAACCAAGCTGCTCATGCTGCTTCTTGAAAAGTACCACACTTAATTTCATCTACAGTTAGAACATCTTTATACGACATTGCTCCTTTCGATTCATGTAACAACAATTTTAAATGAAACTGTTCAATATCTTTTGGTGATACAATATTTAATCGAGCAACACTTTTGCAATTAATTTTTCTTGTATGCCACACTCTGTTTCGTTTCTGCTATGTGTAATGTTGAGGAATTTGTGCATACACACAGTATATGCTTGTGCATTTACATCTGTTTTATTAAGTTCAAAATAAGCCAATATTTTAGTATTTCTATTTTTTGCTACCTCTAAAGCTTCTGCTTTTTCGCCCTCTTTAAATTGAATCATATTCGGACCTGGTAAATTAATTGGTAATAATTCGACAGAATGACTTCGACCATGCATTGGCAATTCCATAAAATGCCACCTGCTTTCATTGCACTGACATGCCGATTATCTAAATATGCTTGGACTTCATCCTGAGACTGTTTTTTTGATAAAGTTATGCATACTCTATCGTGCCCTTTATGAATGTACTTGTAGATGTACTTAATACTCATAATTGATGCACAATACTCAACATTAATATGACAATCGAATCGTTTCAGCAAATACGGGTTATATGGTACAATCATTGAATTATCAAACATCACAATTACAATCACAATCATGGAATTTTACCATCTTTCTTTCCATTATAAGTTTGTTGTTCATGACGATTATCTCTTTGGCGATAATCAGGAAAGCCAGCCTTAGTCATATCTGTTGTTGAACGAACACTTTTGGAAATTTCTTTAAATACTTTTTTTCTTTTGAGTCCCAACATACTGAATCTTTAAAATGTGGTCTGTGAGACATGTGTTTAATGACTTTGTACCATAATTCAGGATAGGTTTCTCTATTTGGAATTTCAGCACAGACAAAGCAATCTACATCATCAGCAGTTAATAATTGCAAAGTAACCAATAAATGTATGTAAGGCAAACCCTGTTTTTGAAATTTGGTTGTGTAAATGTATGACCTGATTTGACCGAACACCATTTCGAGTTCATTAAATAAAAATAAGACTTTCTGATTAAACAATCTACTTACAAAATTGGGAATATGAAAGAGCCGATGTAGCCGGTGGCATTGTTCTTAAGAATCTGCAGATTTGTGGCCATTGTGGATTGCACGTCATTGTAATAAATAAATCTGGCCAACCAATAGTTCGGGATATTGCCATTGCATTATGATATAACTGTTGCAATGCTCTTGGACTACCTTGATATGATGATGATAATATCACTGCTTTACCTATTTTGAATTTGTCTGAACTATTGATATTTGAATTTTGAACATGATCAATGAGACCTTGCATAGGTCCCATTCTAAGTTTTGCTTGATTAGATTTAATAAAGAAAAGATGATTAGCTTCAACTTTTAGATAATATTGTAATATTGCGATAGACCTTGCAGATCTTTCTTCTTCGCTTAATCGTTGCTTACTTTCCTTATTATCAGAATTTACACATAGATTATTATTGTTCTTTTTTGCATTTTTTGGGCATTCTTTTCTCTCCAATGCTTTTGGGTCTCTTTTTAATGTGTTGCTCTTTCTTCTTCGCTTAGTCGTGGAAGTATCATCTTTAACTTATGCATTTTTTTAGAGCTGCTCTTTCTTCTTCGCTTAGTCATTTTTGAAGTTCTATCCAACAACTGAGAGGTTTGATAACTGTGATCGTGTTTGAAAATATTTGTAAGTAGGGCGTGACTTGCCAAGGTCACCATCTCACGGGACTTGCTTCCAAAGGATGTCAGTATGACGTGACTTAACCGTGTCGCGGGATGTGAAAGTATCTCTCTGTCTCTTTTCTAATCTGTCTCTCTTCAAAAGAAGTTTTTTTTATATAATAGACAATTTTTTAACCACAATTAGATCTTGCAAGTATGACACTCTTGATATCTTTTACCATACCCCTCTGATCATGGAGCTCAAATCATTATGCCCCACGTACCCTTCTTGCAGTTGGCCTCTTAACCCACTTTCATTAGCTGACAAGAACTGTACAGAGCTCATATCCAAGCAAATACATTTTTTTAGATACAAATATATCCTCAGAGGTCTCTGCAGGAATACTCTGGGAAACTCTGAAGGCATTTTTAAGAGGACAGATTATTTTATATCTCTCCCATAAAAAAAAAACCAAGAAGGCATCAGAATTAATCAGGGAAATTACCAGAATAGATCAAGAACACACCAGGTTCCCAAATTAGTCACTTTATAGGAAAAGACAGGTTTTGCATTCAGAAATCAACGTCTTGACAACAAAAGAAATGGAACAACTTATTTTTAAATCGCAACATCATTACTATGAGAGAAGGCTAATAAGATCTTAGTTCAACAATTCCACAAGCAGGGAGTTTACATTGTAGTGCTAGTAATTACCAAAACAGACGGAGACAAAATCATTGACTATAAAAATAAAATGTGCACATTTAGATACTACTATAAGTCCTTATATGCTTCTCAGTTTAAAAAAGCCAAGACACAATCTAATGCATTTTTGATGCATTACAGATACCACAACTAGATACTTTCAGTGCAGAGGAATTGGATAAACCTCTGACACTCTCAGAATTACTAGATGCTATAAACTCACTTCAGAGTGGTAAAGAAGCAGGCCCTGATGGCTACCCTGCCAAATTTTATTTAAAAATGGTCAGTTATTTAGTTCTCCAGAGACAATAAAATTCTACCTCAAACCTTTTGCCAAGCATTAATTACCATTTTTCCTAAGAAAACATAAAGAGCTAATACAATGTGCATCATACCGACCAATTTCACTTCTGAATATTGATGTTAAGATACTCTCCAAAGCTAGAAGGATTGAGAAAGTGCATCCTTCGGTAATATCACAAGACCAAACCATATTTATTAAAGGGAGACACTTAGCTTCTAATGTTTGAAGCCTGTTTAATGTAATATATTCACCCACAAAGTCTAACACCCTGGAGATCTTATTATTGATGGATGAAGAAAAAGCATTTGAATGGGATTGCCTATTCACTACATTGCACAAATATGGGTTTGGCCCGAACATATATGCATGGATCAAACTACTGTATACCAGTCCAAAACTTCAATTTGCATTAACAACATTGTTTTAGACAACTTCAAACTAAAACGTGGTACTAGATAAGGATACACCTTTTCAGAACTGCTGTTTGTAATTGCCATTGAGCCATTGGCAGTTCAGTTTTGAAATGCTTCTGAGATAAAGAGGATTATCATAGAAGGACTTGAACAGAAAATAAAACTATATGCAGATGATATGGTACTATATATATATCAGATCCACACACTACTGCGCCTGCAATCCTAACAGCACTAGCAAAATTTCAAAAGATATCTGGACTCAAAATTAATTTTGGCAACAGTGTGCTGTTTCCAGTGAACTCTCTAGCACCACACCCTTAGATTGGACACCTTCCCTTTTATCATTGCAGATTAGTTTAAATACCTAGGGGTAAACATCACAAGTAAACATAAAACTCTTTATCAACAAAATTTTGTTGTCTGCATGGAAAAATGTAAACGAGATGTGCATAGGTGGTCACTCCTCCATCTCACTTTAGAAGGGAGAATTAACACTGTCAAGATGAATATCCTTCCTGAGCTTCTTTATCTAATTCAAAGCATCCCCATATACATTAACAAATCATTTTTAACACGTTAGATTCACTTATAACCACATTTATTTGAAATTCAAAACATCCACGCATCCAAAGGGCAACCCTACCATAACTTAAAGCAGAAGGTGGCATGGCTCTACTAACTTTCAATTTTATTACTGGGTGACAAATATACAAGCTATAAAAACCTGGACATGGACACAAATAGATAAACATACACAGGCTTGGTCCGCAATAAACATAAAATCCTGCAGTACTTCTTTATATTTCTTGCTTTGTGCCCCAGTAAATGCAAGTTATCATCTAAACAAAATATGCACAATTTTCCTCACATCCCACCTACTTCAATTCTGGTGGAAATAATGACCAGTCTTGAGGACTCAGACAACATTTCTATAATATATAAAAACATTTTAAAGTCCCTTCCTTTCAAAGATCCCAGAGTACAGTGGGAAAAGAATCTCTTACTCAGCATTTCCGAAAAGGAGTAAAAAGCAGCCATGCACAGAATTCACTCTAGCTCCTTATGCATAAAGCATACAATTATTCAACTTAAAATCTTTTATCGAGGACATCTGTCTCATTTTAAATTGTCCAAAAGGTTTCCAGGGCAGGATCCAATCTATGAACGTTGCAATCAAGCTCCAGCATCATTGGGCCACATGTTTTGGGCATGCACCAAATTAACATCATTCAGGACCAAAATCATTAAATGCCTACCAGACAGCTTGGATGTCACAGTCCCTCCTGATCCATTAACAGCTGTGTTTGCTGGACTCCCAGATGGGCTTAAAGTAGAGAAGGACAAACAAACTGGAATTGCCTTTACTACACTATTGGTACGTAGACTTATCTTGCTCAACTGAAGGAATCCTAACCCACCTCTGTTAAGTCAGTTGGTAAATGATGTTACATATGAATATGAATTTGAAAAAATCAAATTTCACTTAGAGAATCTGTTCAAAACTTTAAAAACCTGGCAGGATCTAATCAATAACATTTTAGAATAAGCTTTTATACTGGAGAGAAGAACTCCTTTGCCCCTTTACTACTCTCAAAGTTTTACTTTCTTACTCATTGGTGGGAGTAAATTGAATTTATTTTGTTAAGTTTGACTTGTTTGTATTGAGTGTTACTTGATTTTAATAAATTCAATTTAAAAAAAAAGAATTTTAGGGAGTTTCAAAGTTTTTTTCACACTTCAGAGTTTACCTGCGTAATGCAGGCATTCATCAACATACTATTAAAAATGGTATTTATGCCTTTCATTGATATAGCCACAGAGGTGCACAGTGTGTTTTTTACATGCTGCACATTTTTCACATGAAGCCACGCTAAAATGGATGATCATTCACATTGCTGGGTTTTCTCCACAGGAAAACTCACTTCATGAAAGGCAGCTGGCATTACCTTGCCCCCCACTCACCATTACCTACCAACCCCCTTTTCCAGTTCTTTCATTCCAACAAATGAAGGCTTGCATGCTGCATGAGCATCTGGATTCATTTATTGAATGGTTGTATTATTTGTCCTGTGAGTCTGTATTCTTGATGTTTTATGTTTTTGTTGCTGTATGCATTTGAATTTCCCCATGGGATTGATAAAGTTGGTCTAATCTAATTTTTATCATTTTCATTATAATTGGCAAAGTGGGCATCCTCTTACCAGCACAAACACAGCACACTTCACTGCTCAGTAAATTCTCTATATGAAGCAAGAAATATATATTTATTTGGTATTTAAATATTTATTTTACTAAAAAAACTTTACATATAAAATGTTAGGCAGGTGTATTTGTAATTAATGCATGAAAGCATCTTTCAGACAGGAATAAATGTCTTTATTCTTGTGTGAATGTCACACATTTCACAGCAAGTGTTACTTGTTTCATAAATTATTACGAGAAGTGAAACACTGAGTTCCACAACAAATTCAGTTTTGCGTGAATCATTTTGCTTCTCGCTAGTCAGGGTTGTCTTTGCAACATGAATGTATGGCCAAAAAATCAAGAAAGGTCTGATTACAGACATCTGCTGTGAGATTGGATGAACACTGATGCCTCATTCACGTGCTCTCAAACTATTCAGAGCTCTGACCTATCTTTGCCTATTCCTGTTTCCTATTTGACCTATTTCATCATCTCATTTCAGTATGTTTATGTCAGTTTACAGTCAGACAATCTGGAGAAAAGCGACATCGCTGTTGATTTGTTACTCGGTATGCAAAAACAACAATTAAAGATGAATGCCAATTTTTGTGGAAATAAACAGCAAACATATTGAATGTGTATCACTTTGCTCCAAATGCAATTTGACCAAATACAGTGGTACCTCTGATCACGACCATAATTCAATCCAAAACTCTGGACGCGACCCGATTTGGTCGCGATCCGAACGTAATTTCCTCATACGATTGTTTGTAAACACAATTAATCCATTCCAGACTGTACAAACTGTATGTAAATATATATTTTTTAAGCACAAAAATAGTTAATTATACCATAGAATGCACAGTGTAATAGTAAACTAATGTAAAAACATTGAATAACACTGAGAAAACCTTGAACAAAAGAGAAAACTAACATTGTAAGAGTTTGCGCTAGACCCTTACGAACCGCATGCTGTAAACTTTTTTTATGAGTTTTAAGCACAGGGAAAAAAAATTAAATGCCACTTCTCTTGCGAAACTTTTCAAACCATCCTCTACTAGCTTTAAATTCCTCACCTGCGCCGCTCGAAGAAGGATTTTTTTTCAGCAAATCGCCATGAATCTTCCTGGCTTTTGCGCATATGATCGGCTCGCTTACGCTATCCCCTGCAAGTTGCTTTTTGTCCAACCACATTAGCAAAAGTTTTTCCACCTCTTCCAGCACTTGAGGCCTCTGCTTGGTTAATATTATAACTCCTTTTGCAACATCAGCTGCATGTTAGGCCCTGTATATGCAAACAAAAGAAAATGGGAAATCATTGGCGCATACGAACGCGCGTAGGGAAACTGGCTGCCAGTGTTTTTGTTCACCACTAGAGCGTGTGGTCGTGAACAGATGCTAAATTTTGGCAAGCTTTACGATCATAACCGGTTTTTACGTGTTCGAAAACGTTTGTGACCAGGGGTTCTACTGTAATGCTTTTTTTGGACTGACCAGGTTATATGTTTCATTTTGAGCATTTGACTAAAGTGAAATTGTCAGTATATCATTAGAACTCGGATAATTCGGGTAACTTTGTTATGTCCATATGGTCCAATTTGTAATTCCTAGTTTGTTGAGCATTGATGTGGTATTTCTGACTCGACAACTTGGATTTATCCTCTGTCCAAGAGCAAGTGACCGCAGCGTAAGAACCTGGAAAATTAAGTTTCATTGTAGTTACGCTTCATTGTTTGTGGAAATCCAGCCACACTTTAGGTGGATACATTTTTTTTTTAAATCGACATTTATATAAACAATATCTATTTGAAAAGTTCTGCAACAATATTTTAAAATCATCATTTCTATAAATGGTACCTATTTTAAAAGTTCTGCATTTTGAAAAGTTCCCAAAAATAGTAGACTTGCAGCCTCAAAGTGGAATGTCGCGCTGATTTCCACAAACAATGAAATGTCACGTCCGGCCTCTTGGCTACTCAGTGTACATCCAGCCTCATAGTAGATGTGGCCTCGCAGTTGCTGTCTCCAGCCAGACTCTTGAAACTATCTGCAGGAAGAGTGTGATGCTGTCAAGTCAGCATGGACCAGCATCCTTAAGGAATGTTTATGACACCTTGTTGAATCCATGCCACAAAGAATCCAAGCAGATCTGTAGGGAAAATGGTAGGCAGACCTAATAAAGTGGCCACTGAGTTAATGTGGGCCCCTGTAAATGTAATATTAACAAGAAAAACAGTAAAGATGCTGTGCATGGCTACTTTATACATGAAGTTTGGATTTTCTCCCCATGTCCATGCTAGTTTTCCTTCCTCATCTCAAAGTACAACAAATATCTATTCTGTGCCTTATAATCAGAGAATCTTAATAATATAAGCAGCAGCCTCCTGTTAACTGTCATAAAAACTACTGTAGGTAAAGATTTTGTTGGTTTCTGTTGTCCTCACAGGTGGTGCAGTGGTAGTGCTGCTGCTTTGCAGTAAGGAGACTGTGGAAGATTGTGGGTTCGCTTCCTGGTTCCTCCCTGTGTGGATAGCACTTTGAGTACTGAGAAAAGTGCTATATAAATGTAATGAATTATTATTATTCTGTTTCATAGGCCTCCAAGAAGGGCAGCCCCCGTGCTGCTGCAGACCACAGTCAGCACCATGCGTACTGGCCAGGTCTCTGCTGTCATCCTCCTCTTTCCAAATGACAGATCACCACTTTAACAGACTCGTCCAGGCAATTAGCACCGATGATGTTCCTTTTGGGAATGACAGGCCACTATGGACTTCATATTTAACTTCTGAAGCCTGCCATCCCAGTGCCGCCCAAGGTGACTGCTGTGGGGCTTTGTAGCCCTTTGCTATCAGTTCTGGACTGATGTTTTAGTTTTTGAATCCTCTTAATCCAATCATGAACTACTCCTTACCAAATGCTGGGTTTTGTTTTATTAAAATATATTCTTGTTGATTTGTAAAGTGTTTTATAATATATAAAGTGGTGTGTGCTCTGAAACATATAATGGTCGATTGATGGATTACTTATTGCATTGGTTGTTTCCATTTCTTATGGTGCCAATTAGTATTTAAGGAATGATTTGAAGGCTATCAAAATTTTGGGGTATCATGGTTTTACATTGCTATATACAAACACGTTTACACAGCTCATACACACGAGAACGCTAAAGAATCGAAAACAAATAAATCCAGCCTTTAATGCCACTCTTATTATGTTTCTTTATCTCTTGTGTACCACCACTTTGACGCTGCTTTCTCATATCATAACTCCATTGAATTAGAAGCCCTATATAGATCCTCAGATTGTGTTTTATTTATGCTGCTGAGTGAAATGTGAATAGCGCTACTCTTGCACAAATTGGCCTACCTGGAACGCTTACTCTTTTTGGAGTGTTTATGTTTTTTTGGTATTGATTAGGCCAAGTAATATCTTTGTGTTCCCCATAGTAAATAGAACATCTTCCTCCACATGTTTGGCATGTCAGATTATTGTTCTCAGAACAAAGTACATCCTTTTTTGAAAATGAAAAATCTCTCTGAAGTTCTTTTGTTATATGAGCACAAATGTTTAGACATATTGATGGATTAAGCTTGTGGCTATAGCAGGCCACCTCATAACTAAATGCCTTAATATCAATTCCCAGTCCTTAAGCTTTGCATCATAAATTTAGAATATGTGATTATTCAGGAGGGGTTTCTCTGCAGCCCAGAGCATGAACCGTGGAGCTCCAAGTAGGTGGAGATGACTTGCTTGACAGTCATCATTATATGAGACGGGCAACCCTTCTACGTCACTAATCTTAACCATAGTGTAACTACTCTTAAAAATTCTGGTTCTTTAATTGCATCTTATGGTTCTTTGCTTGGTTGGGTGGTTCCTTGTAGAACCATTGCTGGACAAAGTGTCAATTCATTATGGGAAGGGTTATTTGCATATGAAGTTGGTTCTTTGTGCTTTAACAACATCTTAATAGAAAGAAAAAAACTGAAATCTTTCATGCATTGAATTGCAAAGTCAGATTTTGCGAGTTTCTAGTTGGAGTTTTCAACTGGAATGCCCACTTTGATGGACGGCCAGCAGCTCAACCCAGCCAGGACGTCCCAAGAAGGAAAAGATGGGGGAAGGCAGCTACTTTTGGCCACTGCCTCCCCCAAGACGCTAGATGGCAGCTCCCGGATTCCCGCAGGGCATCCTGGGAATTGGAGTTCGGTTTCACAGCCCTTTTTAGGTGCCGTCAGGGGGAGCTGTCGAAGGACCAGGGGAATCATACTTTCCCTTTAGCCCGGAAGTACTAATGGATCACATGGAGAGGAACCCTGAAGTACTTCCGGGCTGACTAAAGAATTTGAGTTCTCCAGCTGACCCGGAAGTGCTGGTAAGTCATATGGAAGGAAGAACAGAGGAACGTCCGGGTTGGGCACTATATAAAGGACTGCTGAAGACCCAGCCTGAGTCGGGAGGAGGTGGACAACACTTGCTGGGAGGTGTGGAGGAGAAGAAAATTGTTTGTTATTGCTGAACGTATTGTGGATATGGTGCTTTGGTAGCACTGTATGGGAAGAAGAAATAATAAAATACTCCTTGATGCTTTTAATCTGTGTCCAGAACATCTGTCTGTTGGGTTTAGAAAGGGTAATAGTGCCACCTAGCATCCATCCATTTACACCAGTTACGTCGGATTTCCAACTCAAAAACTTGGGGCTGCTCTGTCAAGTTCAGGTTTGTCCATCTTCAGATCATCATGGAAATCCAAAATGGTGCCGTACACCTGCTAACTTTAGTGAGAGCATGCTGTTTATTCACAGTTCTGTCAATATGTGTCTCATTAAATCAGTTGTACACACAGCGCTGCCCAACTTCTATCTGTGGACATGCTGCTACGGTGTTTGCAAATGCAAAATTACTAGGTAATATGTTGTTATCAACTGCTTTTCTATTCCGATGGAGCAAGTGCAACAAAGGTTTTCCTGGACGCATCCGTATTGAAAGCTCATCTGGACGTACAATACATATAATGCAGTGATGAGGAATTAGGACCACAGACATTTTGGATCTCACAAACATCTGTCTGATGTCTCATGTTTTATGTACAACGATAGAATGGAAAAAATTAATTAAAAGGGATGAGATTGCGGCTGAACTTGCCATACTTGTTAACTCTTCAAACAGTACCAGCTTTGTCAATCAACGTGTTATCTATTGGGTGTCACAAAAATAGGTAAGCAGGAGTAGGCAATAAATGTGACATGGGCAGTGATTTCCATGTCATGTAAACTGACATGGCCTGGCGATGTCATCAAGAACTGCAGCTGGAAAGTCAGACATACCTGACAACTAGAAGATGTGTAATGTGACACAGCCGTGTCTTGTTTCCAGTCCATATTAGCTTCAGAGGTGTTTCCTGTCACCCATAAAAATATGAAAGTGAAATGATCGGTCTTGTTATGGTCTGAGAACACAGTGTTGCTGTATTTAGCTGTTCAATAAACAAATCCGTTATTGAGATGAACCTGTGGCAGCAGCCCTGAGAGGACTTCAGTTCTCAGATGGCAGAAGGACTGAACGGAGGCCAATGAGAGATCAGCGCCCACATTGAAGGAGTTGATGTTCAGATGGAAATGTGTGTATTTTTTATAAAAAACGTTTTTTCCATGTGATGCTGGTGTGGTTTTGTTTATCTGTGTATAATGTAATTTGTTTTCCTAAGCTATGCAAATCTTAAATGATAACATTCTCCATATGTAATTTATCATAGTACCAGAATAAGATTTCGGTATTCAGCTAACAGGACCCCCAGTTACCCCAGGGTATGTCACACAGTTACCAAAAAACGTAATAATAAAAACGCGCCAGGTGTCCTGCCAGCACCAGATTCAGATAGAAATAAATGAATAATAACACTAGGGTCTCAAAATATTTTATTATTAATATTATTTTTATGTTAACACCGCAGCCGTTTTCCCCCATAATGCAACATATTGGCCAGGCACAGCATAGTTAAAAAAAGAACCTTTACTAGAATAGTTTTTGACTTCAGGGGAGAGACTGGTGGATTTAAAACATTTTTTTTCCCAGGTGGGGGGCAAACTCACATTAATGTGAGGAGAGCCATGAATTTTGTGCTACACCGGTGAGTGGATTTATGGATAAAATGATGTGTTTGCAGAACTGGATGGATGGATAAATTAAAAAAATGGTTTTACTGGAATGAGTAACGCCTTAAAAATGGATGGATAAATGGATTAAATAGCAGTTTTACCAGATTTCTGGATAGATCAGTGAATGGGAAGATTAAGCAATGGGTTTACAAAATGGGTGAACAGATTAAACAGTGGAAATAAGATTGGCTGGAATGAACACTGGTCATGTGACATTAATCAATAACTCAGAACACATGGACTTCACTGGCCTGTTACACTGATCTATGATGACTGCGATCAATGGCAAGAGTCCATCCTTCTGTATGGTTAAAGGAGTAAAATAGCCAATTTGTTTGGCCTTTTCCAGCCCTTTGGTGCATTATGATACACAACAGCGTAAGCTCGTGCTTCATGACTCGGAGTTGAACTGTTCAAGTGAATCAGCATTGTGCGATAGCAGCTACAATGGGCTCTAAACTTGGATTTATGGACAAAACAATGCGTTTACACAAATGGATGGACGGATAGATTTACAAGAAATGGGTTTACATGATAGGTGATTGGATGGATTGAACAATGCCATACAAAATGGATGGATAAATAGATTATACAGCAGATCTCCCAGATTGCTGGGTAAGTCAGTGAATGGGAATATTAAACACTGACTTTACAAAACAGTTGAATAGATTAAACAAAGGATATAAAAGAGGCTGAACTGAACACTAGTCATGTGACATCAATCAATCAATCAGAATACATGGGCATCACTGGCCCATTGCGCTGATTTCTTCTGACTGTGACCAATGGCAAGAGTCCACCCTTCGGTATAGTCATGGGAGTACCTTTGCCAATTTGTTAAACCCATGTGCATTGTGGAAGTCCTGAAGGCCTTTTCCTACCCTTTGGAGCACGACTCTCTGTATGTCGGAGAACAGCACACGCTAGCACTCTATGATTTGGAGTTGATGTGTTCATGTGAGCAATTAAAACTGCAAACCGGCAGTGGGAAATAACAGCTACAATGGGCTCTAAACCTGTACAAGCAGAGAAAATTTGACACTGTCATCACACGTGGAAAGATTGGAGTCTTTGTATGTAACGAGAGAGCAGGATTCAGGAGTCTGCACTGTATAGCAGTATAACTAGCTGTGCTACCTATCAAAGATGGGTCGAAATCTATGTAGACAATATAGATGTCTACATTAACATTAATAGTGCACTATGCAATGCATATGTCTCTGTTAAATACCATTTGGTATGGGATTTGTGAAAGCAGTGTTAATGTTTGTGATGTCCCCACTGCCCGACATCTATTGGAATGACCAATGCAATACATTTTATAACTAAAAATGTTAGTGATGTGACATTTGTTGGAATGACAGAGACATAGCAACAGGATGGACACACAGACAGACATGTATCCATTTTTTTAAGGTGGATACAGGTTTGGTATACTCTCACCTTAAGGGTGACTTGGACCTTGTGCTGGTGCCAGAGCTTCTGAAAAGATCTCCTAGTGGTAGCAGTCAGACCAGTTCTCTGCATGATATCATGGGTGTACCTACCATCATGGCTGTGGGACACTTCCCAGATACATAAAATCAGTGACACGGTCAACCTTCTGTTCCCAAATGGAGATGTCCCTTTCACACTTTTCTAGCCCCTAAGTTCTGCAGTATGTGGCGCAGACAACTGGATTAACCAGTGAGTTTACAAGATTGATAAGGATGGATTGAACAATGGATTTGTAAAATGAATATATAGAAGGATTAAGTATCAGATATACAGGTTGGTTGTAAGACAATCAGTTTACAGGATGGCTAGACAGAAGTATGACGAAGGAAATCTAAACACACCCTACGCAGACTTTAGCGCCAGTGCATAGAAAGCAAACCACGTAATCAGTGAAAATGAGGGTGGCACCAATGCAGAGATGACAAAGAAGTTCCATTCCCTCTCAATCGTTGGATTTCTTTCTTTTTATTGTCTCACATCATGTGCTAATTTACCAAAAAATGTCTGCCTCACAGTTGTCTCTAGGAAGCTCAGCAGTCACCAGGTCACGGGGTTTGTGATGACGCCACGCTAATGACTTTCCTAATTATTCTACTCCCTGCCAGTTACTTTGGTTTACTAATAACAGTCATTTACAAGTAGGTAGGTTAAACCTCATCATGTTACTTTGGCTTCGTAGACACACTAATTGCATGGAACTGGAGAGCACCCTTCTGGCATCTCTCCACGCCCACAGCGATGCCAAGGAGACTCGAGCAGATCAGGACTATGGTTTTATTTTATAAAACACACAGAGGAGAGTCATAAAAGTATAAAGAAATCTGACACAAGAAAACTAAACACTGCTGCTCCATAAGGCCTTCCTTCAAAGATGGTTGAACTCCTGTTTACCTGGTGAGTGAAGATGCCTACTTTTCCAGTAGCACCAAAGCACCACTTTCTAAGCAATCACCACAATCCTGGCATCATGCTCCTCTTCCTCCCTCCAATGACCCTTTCTTCTAACTGTCCTTCTAATGATCTGTGTGCTGAGGTGGCATTAAACTCCATCTTCAGAAGGACTTTGGCTACAGGGACATTGGGCAGAGTGCGGTCTAATGACTTCCCTACACAATAAACCATAAGTGAAGTTTGAAAGCTCGACTCCCACTGCTTGTCATACTGCATAATTTTTTACTGGGAATAGAAGTGCAGATGTACAATTAAATAAAAAACAGCCGGTTCACATTTTAATGCCAAGTATATGGGGCTCTTGTCTTCAGGCCCCCTGAATAAATTGGTAATTTCACACTGCAGACACACACACAAACACTTTAGGGCCCATAGAGGTAGGCAAATGAGATGGAAATGGGCTTGTAGCACTGGGAATGAAGACAGTTTCACTCACTACAAATGCAACAAGAGATTACATTCACTATATGATGAAAAACTATCAAAATGTATTAGTATAAAATGTTGAATGATGTTATGTACATTTTATTAATAAAACAAACTACTACTGAGAATTACGTCAAAACATTGATTTTGTTCCTGTGTGGTTTCCCTTTAGTTTTTAGATTCACATCCCTGACGTGGCTTTATCAAATGCACTGAAATTAACCACATATTGTTTATTAATTTAAGGCATCTCATTGTAATCAACCCGTAACCATATAATGGTGCACCAAATGGCAAGATGCTGTCTCAGCGCGCAATCTATTTGAACTGTTCCCATACGGCAAATGCTTCAGAGCCTTTCCTGTAGGGACCTTGCGGTTCAGAAACAGTTTCATCCCAAGTGCTCTAAGCGCACTCAATCAGTCCATCAATTGTTCCTGGTAGAACTGCCTGTACTTATAAGTACAATCACCTCACTGTAAACTTGCACTACAAGTTTAATATTGCACAACCCGAGTCACTTTATAAAGCATGTATTTACAGATGATGACGACTGGCTTCTAAGTCATTTTAGATTTTTAAGTGCTATCTTCTTGGAGCTCTCGATATCATTTTTAAGATGAAATGCAGTAAAGCATGTTTATTACATTATACAGATAAGTTTTAAACTTCATTAAAATAATCTATATTGTTAATAATTAAACATGTGAGGACATGGTGGCCCTGTGCTGGCGACGAGCTGGCGCTCTGTTCAGGGATTGTTCCTGCTTCGCGCTGTATGCTTTCTGGGATTGGCACAACCTGGATGGATAGATGGATGGAATAATTAAACATGTACTATGAAGATATTTCAATATTTCATAAATGTTTTGAAGAATCAACGCTCTAAGCTTACAGATGGCTTGGCATCTTTTACAGAGCTGATTGTGTGGCGATTGGTTACTTAGAGAAAGAAAAGGAAGGACAGGAATTGAGGGTTAGTATGTTTGAGAGAGACAGTACTGCTGCAATAAATTATTTCATCGAAGGTCACGCACGGCGCAGCAAGCATCATGCGCAAGGCAGGAACAATCACTGGACGGAGCACAAGCTCGTCACTATCACTGCGCCACCGTGTTCCCATGTTTAATACATGTTTTAATTGATATGATATGAATACTGAAATGATATCAAGTATACATCTTAATATTTAAATTGTTCAGGGAGCTGCAATTTCGCAAATGAAATGGATTCTGTGTCCTGTTGGAGGAAGAGAAAGCCATTTTAAGATGCTTTTAGTGTTTCACACACATAGAGCACATAGAAGAACACATACAAAACAAAACATTTAACGTGCTACTTTAGCTATGTTGGTATTTGAGAAATTAGTAAATTAAACAATTTTAAGATGACGTTTTTGACGCTCTACTTTGATGGCAAAATAAACTACATGATTAAAGTGGAAATTTCGAAATTAAAGTTGACATTTCGAGCTTTTTTCCCCACCGTGTCCCTATTTTTTCTCTTTTCTCTGTACCCTAATACGCTTCCATATGACACTCAGACGGTGGGCTACGACTCACCTTTTCACAGCGACTTTGATATCTGACCACTTCTTATTTAATTTGATCACTTTGCGACTTTCTGAACTTGAACTTTCGAGTTTCTCCGCCACTCTGTTACTCCTCCTTTTTTTGTTTATATCACTGCTTAAACCAACATATAACGGGTTGGATAATGACTGACTGACTGACTAGTACGTTTTTCCTTGCCTCCACTTGGCATTCGCAGAAATTCTTCTATTTCCCCTGTGCTTTTGCCATTGTCTTTTCACAGAACGGTGAGCTTAAGGGCTATTTATATTGATTTGCATATTCAAAGAGGCGTAATTCTGGGAGGAGTTGGGGAGTGGCAGCACACGCGTGCACATGCGTTACTTTTCACACTGACCAGGATTTATGGAGCGGAAAAACGTGGAAGTTGGCATACGCACAACTTTATGCATCTGGATTTTTTTGTGCATATGCACATTTCTGCTTTTGTCCGTATGCCATGTTTTAGTGTGAATTCTACACATGCCGTTATGCATGAGGCCCCTGGAGTGGCCGAGTCAGAATCCAGGTCTAATCCAATTGAAAATGTGTGGCTGGAGTGTGTGGCAGTTTTGGAAACTGATGTGAGAAAAAAAGAAGAGCCAAGATGAGGATAGAAAGAGGGCGACCTGTGCACCCAGACTCAAAACTGTCATGGCTGCCAAAGGTACAAAATACTAAATGCTCACTGCAAGGGCCTGACTTCTTATGTGATCAGCTATTTTGCATTTGGCATTTGTAATAAGTTTACACCACTTTGCAGAAGTCTGTTTTCAATTTGACATTAAAGAGCCTTTTCTGTTGATCAGTGTCAGAAAAGCCAAATTAAATCCATTGTGAATACTATTTATAGACACTGTACGTTTTACAGTCTGAGCATAACCTAGCGTGATTTATATTGAACAGTTTTTACAATATAGTTTAGCATTTTATTTTCTTTTACAATTGCTTCTGCATATTGCATTGCTGATGAGAATACTGTGGTAACATCAGCCCCCATAATCCTTTCCAGAGGTTGCTTCCTGTAAGACAGAATCATCCATCTTGTATTTATAGTTGACATTCCTTTTGCCCACATGTAGCACTTTGTCATTTTTGACATTAAACTTAAAATCTTTTTTAAATTATTTTCGCCACCTCCGTAGCATTTGCCACCCCTCCAGTTTTAGTGCTATCTAGACATTTCAAAGGTTTATTAACTACTCTGGGAAAATTATTAAAATCACTTTGAAAGAGTAACAGTGGAAAGACAGACCCCTTGATGGACTCCACTAATGACCTCCTCCATTCCCTCCTTATCTGTCCTCTTGGCCTTGTATCGATTATCCAACATAAAATGCGGTTTTAATGGCAACAGCATCTAGTTTCAAAATTAGTTTTAAGTATTGGACTGTGTGAAAGGCTTTTTGAAAGGAAACTAGAGTGCACACGGACAAGAGGAGAACATGCAAACTCAAAGCCGATGGCAAGCAAGATGGGAAGTCTCCTGAAAGTATGAGGCAGCCACACTAACCTCTGTGCCATCATGCCGCCAGTGGTTGGAACATTAAAAAAAAAAAAAAGATTAGCTAAGAAACATCTTGTGATCTTTTGCCCCCAACTCCCATGTAATTGGTAGCTTCACATGTCTGGAAAGGAGTGTGCTCTGTTAATGAGCCTGGCAGAATGCCCAGGCTGCCAGCAGCATAGTAACCCTCATTAGTCTGACTTCACCCTTTGTCTTGATACCAGATGATAAGAATGAAGACTTAACTGTGAGTGGGGTAAACCTGTGTTCAACAAGTTAAATTAAATGACAAATAATTGTTGGCTTATTCAAGAGAAGGTGGAATTAAGAATTAGAAATATTAAAATTAGCGTAAGTGTGCTGCCATTAAGAGTAACCCTGTGTCTGATGTGTGATGTGCCAACACTGCAAGGAGATGGTAGGGCATTGATTATGAACATTGTGCGGCTTTGCTTGATGATCTGAATATGTTAGAGAGAGCTATTAAAGGGTGGAGGAGAGCATTGGGTAATAAAGAAGGTGATGTGAAGAAGACTTTAAAAGATAAAAACAAGCTAATCTTTGTTTATACAGAATTTAATTAACTAATTAAAGAAAGCAACCAAGCAACAACAGCCCATGTGTGCTGTCAAAGCTGAGCTGACTTTCTAGGGCAGAACTAGGGGGGAGCATCACTAAAATGGAAAAGCTGCTTAGCGTCTACCATTTTACCTTATAGTGCGCATTTTATGGTTCAGCCCAAGAGCGTCAGCTGGTTTTGCATCTGATACTGCTGGGATACGTTAGTTTGGAAATAGACGGTGTAATGGAAACCGGGGCATCAGTGAGTCCAAACCACGACATGAACACACAAGCACAGTCCCGGGTTTAAATAAGGGTTGGTTTATTAACCAAACTCTGCAAACAAGTAACAGGTTTCTCTCTCCACAATTCAATTCTTCCCCACAATTTCTCTCACCACCGCACTGCCCTCCTAAAGTTGAGTGTTGCCCTTCTTGCTCCCAACTCCGACTCGCCTGGCTAAGGGAGTGCAGGTCCCTTTTATTAATGACCTGGGAGTACTTCTGGTACCAGGGCCACTGCCTGAGTCATACGGAATTACAGCCGGGACCTTGTCTCCCTGCAGCGCCCTCTTGTGGCACCCAGTGACCCCAGCAGGGCTGCTCTGCTGGACTACATCTCCCTACATGTCCTGCTGGCTTTCCGATGGGCACCAATATCGGGGGCTGCTGCCATCTAGTGTGCTGGGGGAGTAAAAAGCCCCCAGCTATATCTTTTTAGTGGGCTGATTATCACTCCCTTCCTCCCCGGCCGGGATTCCCATCTGCCTGTTAGACACCCCCCGTCTGGGTAAGGAACCATCCCCTCTTCAGGCCGGGATGCCTGTCCAGCCCATGTGGCATCTACAATGGATAGACTCAAGAAGTGGATGGACGGTGGGCAGAACTGCTTTTGTATAGCGACCTCCATCTGGAGCTTTACACCGTGGCACCATTGTTTGCAGGTAGGTGAAGTGACTCTCTTCAGGCCATAAGGTGAGTTGAGAACTGAAGCAGAAGATTTACTGTAATGCTTTTTTACATTCTCTCCTATCTTTTAAAATATATAAGTTAAGAACCTGGTTCCATTTCCAAATGTTGTCCTTCTTATTGGAGTCTGAATGTTCCTTCTGTTTCCTCGTCTTACCTCAAACAGCCTAAGGACATTTAGTTTAATGGTCTGTTATGGCGACTACCAGTTGTGATTGTGTGCTCACAATATGTCCTGCCATTAACTAGAACCCCACATGAGGGCAGTTTTCTTTTTGGCTCCTCATAAGCCTCACCAGAAATAAGCAAATTCAGACTTGAACTAGCACCAGTATGAAAGAATGTGGGCATGTGTGTGTGAGTGAGTGTGTTGTGCAGTGCGTAAAGTAGGCCATATTGGGATGATTTCATTGCTAAAAGCAAAAAGGCCTTTAAATTGTGCTAGTGTGAGTGTGGGTCTCATCCTAGGATAGGGCTGGCCTTGCCCCTATAAACCCAACCAAGAATAAGGCAAATGAGGATCTAAAGTGATGGAGTGCGACTGAAGCTGGGTGAATGTGTGATAGTCTCCTATGCAGCCATGAGTGGTTGCTGTTTTGTGTATGATGCTACCAAGCACAGAAATGAATGTATGGCTGCCATATAAACCCGTGTCATTCTCTTACTTTATAAACAGTATGCCATATTTCAAAATTTACCTTCATTTCTGAAATGCCCAAAGGTTTACACATAAACATTTCTCCAGTTTTGATGTCACTACACTGGTTACCTGTGTCATTCAGAATTGACTTTAAAATACTGCTTATGGTTTATAAAGCTTTAAATAATCTTGCTCCATCTTATATATCGGAATGTCTGACACCTTATATTCCAAATCGTAACCTTAGATCCTCAAATGAGTGTGTGCTTAGAATTCCAAGAGCAAAACTTAAAAGAAGTGGTGAGGTGGCCTTCTGCTATTATGCACCTAAAATCTGCCAGAATTCGCCAGGCTAATATAGTGGAGCACTTTAAAAAATTGCTGAAAACACATAATTTTAACATGGCCTTCTCATAACTTCACTTTAATTTAATCCTGATACTCTGTATATTTAATTCATTATAATAACTATTCATGGTGGCTCTAAAATCCGTACTAACCCCTACTCTCTCTTCTGTTTCTTTTTCCGTTTTTTTGTGGTGGCGTCCTGCGCCACCACCACCTAATGAAAGCACCGTGATGTTCCTACATTGATGGATTAAAAGCCAGAAGTCTGCATGACCATCATCATCAAGTCCTTCCAGTGAGAACCTTAAATACAAAGAGGACTGTTTCATTTATGTTAGGTAGAATGCCCAGAGGGGGCTGGGTGGTCTCATGGTCTGCAACCCCTGCAGATTTTTTTTTTTTTCTTTCCAGCCGTCTGGAGTTTTTTTTTTGTTTTTTTCTGTCCCTTATTCTATGTTAATTAGTGTTGTCTTATTTTAATTCTTACTTTGTCTTTTATTTTTCTTTTCTTCATCATGTAAAGCACTTTGAGCTACATTATTTGTATGAAAACGTCCTATATAAATAAATGTTGTTGTTATTGTTGTTACATATAATAACTTCACTTTTAACTCATTTTCTTATGTTACAGCCTTATTTTAAAATCAATTAAATTCATTTTTCCTTCATCAAGCAACACTCAATACCCCAGAATGACAAAGCGAAAACAAGATTTTAGGAATAAAAACTGAAATACCACAATGACACAAACATTCAGAACCTGTACTTAGTAATTAGTTGAATCAACTTTGGCAGAGATTACAGCTAGAAGTCTTCTTTGGTTTGATCCAATGACCTTCACACCTGGATTTGAGGATTTTCTGCAATTCTTCTCTGCAAATCGTCTCAAGCTCTGTCAGGTTGGATGGAGACTGTTGGTGGACAGTTAATTTCAAGGCTTTCCAGAAGAGATTGATTGGCTGGGAAGGTCAAACACATTCAGAGAGTTGTCCCTAAACCTCTCCTCTAGGGTCATTGGTGAACCTTCAGCCCAGTCTGAGGTCCATATCACTCTGGAGCAGGTTCTCATTAAGGATACTGTATCTCTGTACTTTGCTCCATTCAACTTTCCTCAACTGTGACTAGTCTCCCAGTTCCTGCTGCTGAGAAACAACCCCAGGGTATGTTGCTGCCACCGCAATGCTTTAGGATAAAGTGGGCACTGCCTATTTTGCTGGGCTTAGTGGCACGCAAGGCCTGTCAATACAGCAGATTTAAAAGGGATGCAGACAGCCATTTACTCTACATTCTCTACCTGCCTTCTAGAGTGATTTTCTGAACTGCAGCTCACACCAACACTCTGGACAGCCCAGTCCTTCATCTGATAGCAAAGGTGTGAATGAGAATTGAGCTGACACTTTTGAAGAGACTCCTTCTGATGAAAGGCGCCCAAATGGACATTTTTTTTAGACTTGTGACTAAACTGAACCTGCCTGGATGTGATGGACAAAATAACACACCAACAAACAGGCCCTGGATCTGTAACTGGATGGGACTTTAATCCAGTCACCTTCCTTTAAGACTAGCTGATTTCATCTCTTCCATCTCTTTTTTTCCTGAGGGTCATTTTCCTTTGGGGAGCCATATTGCAGACAATACACTCCCTTTTAGGGAACTGAAAGCTGACAGTCTGTTCTGTTTGTGAGACGAAAGCAGACGGGCCAGTCTCTTCAGGGGTGATAAGCCACCCACTGCCTGTGGAACAAAGAACTCTCAAACTGTCTTTGGCCTGAAAGCTATTCTCCATAGAGCCTTGGCACTGGATGCCCTGAACTAGCACTAGAAGTCACTCTGCCAAGCCAAGCTCTGTGCCAGTGACTGAGCCCAGTCTGAAAATGCTGAAAGAAAAGTTGCAGAGGACATAGCAAATAAATCAACAGCGAGCTGATAAAGGCAGCATCACAGCACACCACAAACAAAGGACCATGACCATGTAGCAAAGAGAAAGAGGGCACTCCAGTACAGAAGAAGTCCTGCACTTAAACATGGAGCAACAATGATGGCACAATATCAGACATCATCTTTAAAGACGTATCGTAAAACTGCTTACCAGTGCCAAGATGAATTAGAACTCTAAATAGCCAGTAAACAGCCAGCATATTCTGTGTTAAATGTTTGTGTGTCTCTTTTCTCTTTCGTTCTGCCTTCATATATATGCAGTTATCATGTTTCTATGGTCCTTTAGTTTATCACTAAGTTGTGTTGTTCTGTTTCTTAAACAAGTCTGCCTCAGTTACTTTGACACAAGTCTAACAGCCAGAGATCTGCCTCCTACAACAGAGGAAGGTAAGGTAAATATAGGGGGAGCCTTGCCAAATTAATGAATTGCTTAAATTGACAATTAATCGAGTGATCAACTCATATTTTCCAATAATCATTTACCATAGGAAGGGTACTGCACAGCTGATGACTGGTGTGTGGCTTCCTTCAAAAGTTAACCCTTAAAATTGAGGCCAAGCAGTTCAATTCTGGTTTCATTAGACCAGAGAATCATGTGTCTCATAACCTGAGAATCCTTGAGGTGCAAACTCCAAGCAGCCACGTCTCACCACTTTGACATAAAGCTTTGATTAGTGGAGTGTTGCAGTGGTGGTTGTCCTTTTAGAAAATTTCCCATTTTCACACAGCTTCTCTGTAGCTGTAGAGTGACCATCAGGTCTTGGTCACCTTTTTACTTTCTTGTGTATGAAGTATAGGGAAAATATTGTAATGTCCTAAAATTCGATTTCGAGGTTTTGATGAATCTCAACATTTTAGACCCCCCTGAGTCCAAAAATACCATTTTGGAATTATGTCTCTGTGTCTCTGTGTGTGTGTGTGTGTGTGTGTGCGTGCGTGTGTGTGTGTGTGTGTGTGTGTGCGTGTGTAAACACGATAACTTGAGTACGCTTTCGCTTAGGTCAACCAAGTTTTGCATACAAGTATTAGGTACAAAACGTAAATTTCTATCAACTTTTGAGCTATTTCCACTAACCGGAAGTGGCACTTTTTTGTTCACGCAGCTGAAGAGTCTGATTTATTCAACTTTATTTTTATAATAATTGTTCAATATATTATTAATTTGATTTGATTTATTGTTGATGGTTCTTTAATGTACATAATATAAAAATACAATCATTGTCTTGTGGTTTACTCCTCAAATATCCATCCCCATATCTGAGTACAGGGGGTCCTCGGGTTACGACACAGTTCCGTTCCTACAACAGTGATGTAACCCAAATTTTGGTGTAAGTCAAAACTCACCCTAGCCTAAGTCACTTACCTATCCTAACACATTTGCAAAATCATAATCTTGAACATAAAAACACAACAAAGCCACAGAAAAAGGAAAAGGACATAAATATACTGTACTGTACACTGTACTGTAGTAACAGAAAAAATGAGTGTAAAAAAAATCCTTACCTTTATTCCTTCTCATGTCTCAATTTTTTAAAATTTTTATGGGAGTGAGCGTTGTAAACTTGAAACGTCGTATGTTGAGATGCTGTAACCTGAGGACTCCCTGTATATAAGAAAGTCTTGGGGAGACCACTCCTGATTTTTCACTAATGCCCTTCTCCTCAGAATTCTTATGCAGTCAGTTTGAAGAAGACTTGTGTTTGTTCCAAACTTATTCCATTTACGAATTATGGAGTCCTTCAATGGATGGGACCTTCTATAGACAGTAGTGTGCCTTTCCTAATCATGCACAGTCAATTGAATTGACCGGTGGTGGACAAGATGTAGAAACATCTCAAAGAGGACCAATGTGATGGTATACACCTGAGCCAAACTTCAAGTGCCACAGCAAATACTTGTGTCATTTGGATATTTAAGGTTTATAAATCTATATATTAATAAAAGCCAAATGCCACTGACTCACTCATCACGAAATCTCCCGAACCATCAGAAATTTGTAGGTTACCGTTGGCCCACAGGTGCTCACTAAGAAACAGTTTTAAAAATTTCATGGTCCAAGTGTATTCTGTCGATATATCCATCTGCTTTTCACAAGAGAATTACTTAATGGATTTAGATCTGCTTGTTTTCTATAATTTGCTTCAACTTTCTGGTGCCATAGTTCGCTTGCAGTACCGATGTATTTATGTAAATCCAACAGAGTGGCTGTGGGCCAAGAGCAGGGGGGGGGCGGGGCCTTCCTCATTCACTCTCCAGCCTCTGTTCAAGTTGGTCCAGGTCTCGCCACGTGTTGGAGTGCACCTTGCCTCTGCTTAGCTAACGATACCTGTTTGTTCAACAGAAATTATCATCTAAAGATTGTTAAGGAGTAACGATTGACGTTTTTGAGAGAGAGATGAGAGCTCCATGTGTTTTAGAGGGTAGCTACTGATTGACAGAGATATCACGACCATGTGCTTTTCTCCCCACGCGGGGAATGCTCTCCCAATAGAGCTGAACACGATCATATATTGTGCCAACGTCTATTGATTTTTAAAGTTTGTCCTGTTTCATTACTATGTGGGCACAGCCACGGGGTACAGCTAGTTTATTATATAATAAAACGCTAAGGTCTGTGTGTCCAGTTTCTCCGAGAAATCTGATTGGTCAGTTTGGCTCTGGCGTGATTAGTCACTTTGGCTTTGGATGACGAATTGAAAGAGGAGGTGAGAGTGTGAGATGCAAGTGGAGGAGTAAAGGCATATGAGCCACACAGGAAGCGTTGTCTTCAAGTCAAAAAGCAAACAGGAGGTGAGAAAGTTGCCTCGCAGTTCAGGAAGGGATCTGAGACACAGGCTTTACAGAAACGTGCACAAAAGAGGGACAGCTGGTGAAGTGGTGTACACACACTTATGCGTACAGAGGAAAGGTGCCAGGGATAGCAAATATTTTTAAATTATTCTATTATCTGTGACAGATACTGTAGCTAATGTTCAATAATTTTGCAAAAATTCCTAAAATCGTGTTTTCTCTTAAAGTTCTAGAAAATTGAGTGTCGCTTGATGAAGGGCAAAAATGAATTTGATAGATTTTAGAATAAGGCAGCAAAATAGCAAAAAGTGAAGGGGTCTAAATACTTTTTGAAAGCACTGTATATTTTTTAATGCCATGCATGTTGATGTCAAAGTTTTACTCACCTGAATATAGCAACATGAAATAAACAGTAGTGGAAGGAGATATCCCAAAATGAGGATGGCAGCAGTGTAGCTTTGTTTCTGGGTATGACTCTCCCATATCTCCCAGCAGAAAGTACTGTTGGGTGCCTCATAGTAGCCTGTGACATATGTTTGGTGCTGGGCTACTGGTATGGCTATGCCCAAAGAAAGAAGCCAGGCCATTACCATACCAGACACAGCATTCCTGCGGCTGCGCAGTCCCAAAGACACCTTGGCGTGATGCACAACGGCAATGTAACGATCAGCCGACATGGCAACCAATGTGAAGATGCTGACCAGCATGGTGACTGTGGCAAAGTAGTGAACTAACTTGCATAAGATTGGCCCAAAAATCCACTCAGGAAGGGAGTAAATCGTGGCCTGGAAAGGGACACAGAGGAACAGGAAGGCCAGGTCTGCCATGCTTAGATTGAAAATGAGAATATTTGTGGTTGTGCCAGATTTGCCCATTTTTTTCCGGGATAACACAACAATGACTAAGGAGTTACCAATCACACCAGAAATGAAGACCACGAAGAAAACAAGTGGCACCATGATCACCTGAGGTCCAGTCACAGGGTCGTCTCCGGCAGAGAAGGCTGAAGTGGGCAGAGCAGCGCTGATATTCATGGGGGTCCACGTAGAGGATGTCGACACACTCTCAACACTCATGTTCGTGACAAAGGAAGTGTTTGTCTGATCAGAGTCCTTGTAATGATCCACGTAGATATTCATCGCTTGAATGATCAATCTACTAAAGTTATATAGTTGTCCAAAAAATAAATTACTGGTATTTTTAAGGAAAAAAATAAAAACATTTTAAAATTAAAGTGTCCCTTACAGGAAAAAAGTGTTTGTGAAATATGAGTCCAATCAAGAGATCCAGTTAGCGAAAAAGGAAGTTAGAAATTCAATATTGTGTCAGTTCCGTGAATACTTGCCATTAATGGCAGACTTTAATGATGGCATGGCTAGCGTGTGCTGGCTTCTCTGTTGGTTTTCAGAAATTTGGACTCAAGTTGTTATAAAGCCATTAAGATTCTGCAGCAACAAAATAATGACTGGCACTGGCAATAATTTTACAGCTCTTTACAGTTGAGTAATAACAAAGATAGTAATGGTGCAAATTCTGGGGTGATCAGGAATTCCATAGTAGCCTAGGCAGACAAATAAATGAAAGGAAATATTATTAATAAACCTAATAAAATTATATAAAGATAATTACAATAGTTAAACTGACAGATATTTTGCATATTTTTTTTCTGATTTATCCATCTATCCATTTTCAGATCCCACATAGGTCACAAGACATTTTCAATATTAAAGTAATAAAATGGGAAAAAAATTTTAATTTGAAACCTATTTGGAAAATTTCTTTGCCTTTATTATATTAATTAAATTATGGGATGGTAAGTACTTCTGTGTCATGGCTTCAAAATCCTGGGAGCAAATTTCGGCCCAGGCACTATCGGAGTTTACATGTTCTCCTCATTAACGTAATTTTTTTAAATATAATTAAACGGTATATCAGTTTCATTAGCCCCACCCCTGCTGATGGGTGTGACTGTGGGTGTGGGTGTGCCCAGCACTGAGATGGCACCTCATCCAAGGCTGGCTCTTGTCTTACATACAATGCTTTAACTCCCAGTGACTCTGATGAAGATCAAGTGGTTTTTACCAAATATGGTGACTGATCATTAAAATTATTGTGATGGATGGCCGGCGAGAGTTTCCGGCCCTCACCCCCAGGCCACCAGGAGGAGCTCTCCCGACAGCATGGACGTGCCCAGAAATCCAGCAGGGCCTCATGGCATTTGTAGTTTTTATACACAGCCCTGCTGGATACCTTGGGGACCACCAGGAGTCGCCGTAGGGAGGCTCGTGGACTTGTATGTGCCCTATAACCTGGAAGTACGTCCTGGTGACGTGAACAGGAGAAATGACGTACTTCCAGGTTGAAGAAAAGGACTTTTACCCTGACCCGGAAGTAATAAGGACTTGTGGACTGTTGGGCAGGAACACCTCCGGGTCAGGGGGTATAAAAGGACTCTGGGAAAGCCCAGACACTGAGCTGAGCTGGGAGGTAGGGTGGCTAAGTGTCTGGGAGCGGAGGAGAGAGTATTGTGATTAGTTTGTTTATTGTATGAATAGTGTGGAGTGGAGGGTGCTTTGTGCACGTTACTATTATTTAATAAATAATAATAGTACTTTTACCTGGTGTTTGGAGTGGTACCTGAGGGTTCAAGAGGTCGATAAACGCCTCAACTGCTACATTATATAAGATATGTGCCTGCATGCTTTTTTGTAAACATTGCCTTCAGAAAGTATGCAGACCCCTTCACTTTTTTCACATTTTATTATGTTGCAGACTTATGCTAAAATCATTTAAATTCATTTTTTCCCTCATCAAACAACACTTAGTTCCCCAGAATGATAAAGCAAAACCAGGATTTTAGAAATGTTTGCACTTTAATTAAAAATAAAACACTGACATATCACTTTGACACAAGCGTTCAGACTCTTTGCTATGATGCTTGACACTGATGGTTCACTGAGATGTTTCTGCACCTTGTTTGGAGTCCACCTGTGGGGAATTCATCTTATTGGACATGATTAGGAAAGGCACAAATCTGTTTAAAAGTAAAACCCAAGCCATGGGGTAGAGGGAATTTTCCTGCAGAGCTTAGAGACAGGATTGTATCAAGGCACAGATCTTGGGAAGACTACAAAATATATTTCTGCAACACTGAAGATTCCCCAAATTACAATGGCCTCACTAATTTTTAAATGAATTCAATTTGGAACAGCCTTGACTCTTCCTAGAGCTGTCTGCCCAGCCAAAAAAAGCAATCACAGTGAAAAGAAGTGACCAAGAACCTAAATGTCACTCTGCCTGAGCTCCATAGAGACTATGGAGATGGGTGAAACTTCCAGATGGACAACAACCACTGAAACGCTCTACTAATCTTGAGTTTATGGCAGACGACACATGAAAGCCCTCTAGGAGTTTGCAAAAAAAAGCACTTAAAGGATTTTCAGTTTGTGAGAAACAAGATTCTCTGGTATGCTGAAACCAACATTGGTCTCATTTCTAAAAGTTACATCTGGAGGAAACCAAGCACAACTCATAATCTGCAGTACCATTGCAGCAGTGAAGTATGGCGGTTACAACAACATGCTGTGGGGTTGTTTTCTAATAGCTGTGGCCAGGAGACAAGTCAGGGTTGAGAGAAACCTCAATGGAGCAAAGATGAGATACCTTTAATGAAAACCTGCTTCAGAGCCCTCTGGACCTCACACTGGGCCGAAGGGTCACTTTCCAACAAGACAATGACCCTAAGCACAAAACAAGGACAACACACTCTGTGAATGTTCTTAGTGTCCCAACCAGAGCCTGGACTTGAATCCAAACATCCACAGAGAGACCTGAAAATAACTGTCCACCAGTGGTCTCCATCCTACCTGACAGAGTTTGAGAGAATCTGTAGAGAAGAATAACATAAAATCTCCAAAATCAGATGTGAGAAGCTCGTCCTATCAAACCAAAGTAGACTCCAGGGTGCAATCACCGCTAAAGGAGCTTCAACGAAGTACTGAATAAAGGGTCTCAATACTTGTATCAATGTAATATTTCAGCTTTTTATCTTTAATAAATTTGAAAAGATTCCTAAAATTGTGTTTTTGATTTTGTCATTCTGGATTAGTGAGTATTGTTTGATGAGTGAAAAAAATCATCTAAATGATTTTAACATAAAGCTGCAATATAAGAAAATGTGAAAACTGAAGGCTCTGAATACTTTCTGAAAGCATGATATACAGACCCTTGATTCTTTTCTGTTGGTATTTCAGCATTACGTTTTTTGTTCTTGTTTCTTGTTATTTCTTCTTATTTTCTACTACCCTCAATGTCTTGTTAGTATACAGTACAGCAGGACTCTCGTCTTCATATTTACAATCCTAAGTTGTCTGTTTGTTTGTCTTATTGCCAGTCCTGCAAAAATGGCTGAAATGATTTTCACAAAAGTTTGCACTTGCGATGTCATCGGTCAAACTTAAAATCCAGGCTATATGGTGTTTAAGGATGATGGGTTGTAATGGGGGCAACCAAGAAACAATTGCTAAAGTAGAGACTGCAGTTCCCTTCAGGCAGCAAGAGTGCACAGAGGCTGATGGGAGAACAGTTTTGCACCATTTAAAGCAGGATCTCATCGAAGACCACAGGAACGTGCAGTGCATTCTGCTCAACTAGTCTGGATAACACTTTTATTGTCTTGCTGGGTTATACTGTAGCTTTTGACTAAGAGTACGTGACTTGTCTCATCATGGGTCGTGTTTAGCCATGTTGAATTTCAAAAGCATCCTGACATTTTTCTGGGAAATATCCAAAAGGTGTGCATGGTGTTGTCAGACCCCTAAAGAGCAAAATTCCACTCTTTCAACCCCCCAATAAACTTTTAAAACTCCAAAACATCCTTGTTAGTGAGTTTTGCTTTTGAGAAATCATATTTGAAACAAACATTAGTAAAGTATATGGAGGTTTATCTCTGCTCTACCTATTATTTTCTGATGTTATATGTGGGTTTAGAAAATGGACGAGTGGATGGATGGATATTACAAATAACCAAATATAGTGGGATTCAGGCCCCTGGGCAATGACATTGGAGACCTACTCCACGTTGGTCAAACATACAGATAGAAATTTCATTACACTGTGTACACAATAACTCGGAAATTAACTATTGTGACACTACATTATTTTTATCAAATCAAACCCTTACATTGTTGAAGAAGCCATTGCCTGCAAATCGCTACTACAGTAAGATCGATAGAGATAAGCCACGATGAAAAAGAATAAAACAGGAGTTTTTAGTGCATGCTGATTTGCTGCTGAAAATGCTGTAGAAAGAGAATGACAGAGGATGGCATTAGTAACGTTTATCGTTTATTGATGGAAGACAATATTTTAAGTCTATGTTATGATGAGGCAGCTATAATTTTAGGCTTTGATGCCAATACAGCATTATGATTTCAAGCCACTTTAAACCAATAAACTTTGAATTACCTTTATAACATTCCCAAATACCATCACTGGTGCTGTCTCCTGTAATAATATGGACAGCTCCAATCCCCCCAGCCCTCCTATTGTAGCTGCTTTCTGTAGTTGCAGGATTCAATTATTCAACAAGCCATCTGGTTTATTAATATGAGATTAACCTTCTATTCTTGAAAACACACTAAATGCAAAGAAGCAGCTTTCATGGTTCCATCCCATTAAGGAGTCACCACAATTATGGAGTCCAATCAGACACAAGAAGAATAAATCCTCAAATCATGAGAGCAGAGAAACTGACAGAGCGGGAAGTGTAAATGACGAATGGGACGCTAGCATTTTAGTCAGCAGTGACAAAAGGGAGTACATTTAAAAAACAGAAAAATATTTGTTTTTTTACCTTAAGCCATTATACAGTATAAATAAAATCGGACAATGGCAGGTACTTTAGCTAGCTATGTCACATGTGTGATTACAATAACAGTTTGAACATCCTTGCTTTTTTTTACAAGCTGAAGCCATATTATTGAGTTTGTGGCTTTTTCTTTAAGTGTCTTTAACCATTTCCAAGAGTAAATCAAAAAGTAAAAGCAATTTGAAGAAATACGCAGTAACCGCAACAGAAAAAAGCTGACAGAATGCAACTCATTCACTATGGCTTATGGGTAGTTCAAACGCACACAGTACAGCGCTCTGCTGTCATTAGTGTAGTTGAAATCAATGTTAAATGAATATGAATGGTCCGCAGTGGGATTGCACCATTGTTGAACAATGTGCCGCAGTGAGATTTCTGTGGGTAGAGGGAGTGAAGCCTCCTGAAATTCACTGGAGGATGTTGGCTCGGTACGAAAGTGAAAACTGCATGACTCAACGTAAAGCTTATGAATGGGTAGAAAGGTTTAAAGTGGGAAGAACAAGTGTAACAGATGAAGCTCGATCAGGTCAACCATCAACACAGCACACACAAGTCCACTTTGATATGGCGAATGCCTGAATCAGAGAAGCCTGATGGATTATGTGGCCCACTGTTTTCGGCACATTTGGATATCAGTTATGGATCTGCACGTTCCATACTGCATGATGACTTAGGGTACTATAAAGTTTTGCAAAATGTGTACCCCAAAGGGCCTTTGGTGAATTTCAGCAGGTTCCACATTGTTCACCAATGGAGCAATCACACAGCGGAGCGTCAATGTCCATTTGAACTTGGCTTCAACTAGATTAATGTCAGGGCATTGTGCTGTGCGTGTTCAAACTACCCACAAGCTGTCATGAATGTGTTGTATTGTGAAATTCTTCTGTCCATTGCCGTTAATACGTAATTTTTAAATTTCCTTTAATTTTTGGCTTACCCCCATATGTATCTAAGGACTTGTATACTGCACGGTTTGAACGCGTACCGCACGTCACGTCTCACAGCTTACTGTGCAACATGTTTAGTTTATCATGAAATCGGCCTCAGCATATTTGTGCCTTTATCACATAACACTGACTTTGTTAGCATGCCCATGAAGGTCCAGGATTCTGTTACCATTGACGTGCTCTAAATGTGTTCATTTTTATATGTCACTTTAATTCTAATCACTTGTACTAATAGTGACAAACATTTTTCTTGTATCTTCTAGTGATTAACTTTATGAACGATAATAATAGTTTTATTTTTTCTTTCTAAGCCTTACTACAAGAAACTGTTAGCTGTCTGACAACTAATGAAAAACATGCAAGTGAGGGCAAACAGTTTGAATGCATTTAGTTGAATTAATGATTTCTTTTTTAAGACATTTCATACCAGTTTTAACTTTCTCAACATTGCAAAAGAAATTCTATTTTCCTTTGTAATAAACCCAAAATAAATTCAATTACAGTTCATGCCTTGCATCCAGTTTTGCTGGGACAACTTTGAGCCGTCTGCTAACGTGTGTCCTGGAAGAGTGGACTTAGAAAATGTAGGAATAAATTTAATGGTGGTTGGTGGCTTCCATTTGTTAGTAATGCATTTTAAGCAAATGGAAAAAATGAAAAAAAAAGAGCGGCTGGTTTTGTAAATCTTAGCAGATTTGATTGTATAATGCAGGACTGAGATCATTGGAAACACCAGGAGTTGTATTTCAGCTGCTGTTGCATGTTTTTGATTTTCTTTGATGCCAAAAAACCTAAGGTTTTAGTCACACTGAAGAATTATGCAAAACTCAACAAGCTCTTTCTCCACAATCAGCACGCACATATTTCTTAGTCAAGTTAATCCAGGTTAGCTCATTTTTTTAGCTTCTCAAGCTGCTTTGGAGACATTTAACAGACACCTGGACTCTCACTTTCATTCACAGCCTAAGAAAAAAGTCAAAGGTAAAGCAAAACATTTTTAAAAAATTGTCATTTCGGGTTCAAGTGTGTGTTAGAAGAAATAAAGCTATTTACATCTATTAACAAATTGTCCTTTGTTTTAATGATACATTGGAACTAAAATACATAAAGTGTACAAATCCACTCACTGTGCCCACGGCTCCATCCTTCACACTGTGTCCATGTTCAATCTCTGAGAACAAACAGCAGAGTCAACTGTGGCAGACAGAACCATCCAGGACAGGCAGCAAAAAAAAAATGGCTCCAGGAGGTGAGAATGCTATGTGTATTTGCAATATTTAAGACTTTAGCAACACAAAAAAATGCAAATTAAGAATTGAAGCCAAAGGTAACAATTCTCAAAACTCAAAGGGTCAAAGCTCTTCTGCTTTTTGACCACATTTTCCACATTTCAGAAGTGTTAAACTGTTAATCATGATCTAAAATATCACTAGTTTATTCAAAGATAAAACCACAAAATTATTGTTTTTTCTTCAAGGAAAAAATATGTGCAGTACACTGTATAAAATCTAACTACTTGCAGTGCATTTTATTTCTCTTTTCACAATTTTCATTAGTCCTTTCTTATGATGCCAGGTTTCCACAGCTTTACTCCACCTGCCTCTGGCTCTCACTATTCTTTCCACTGCATCTTCCTTCTCCTGTTCAGCCCCCCTCATGCTTTGGCCCGCCTCCTGCAGTTCTTCTTCAATGCCGCACTCGTAGTCTGGACCTTCACTCTCTCTCTCACCCTCCCTCTAGGCTGCCTTTATAATTCTACCTGAACAAAACTATCTATCTATCTATCTATCTATCTATCTATCTATCTATCTATCTATCTATCTATCTATCTATCTATCTATCTATCTATCTATCTATCTATCTATCTATCTATCTATCTATCTATCTATCTATCTATCTATCTATCTATCATGTGCATTTTATATCTATTTAACATATCCTTTCATATCTGTCTATCCATGTGCTGGTTTGGTTAAACCACTGCTTCAGTCCCATTGTCAACAGACTGTGTACATTTTTTGCAAGCAGATCACTTAAATAGCCTGTGCTGCAACAGTAAAAAAATACTCTCAACATATATACCGTGCACAGAATATATATATATATATTCAATATATATATATATATATTCATGGCATTCATAGTCTGAATCACAATCTGATTGTATGGGTGGTTACCTACCAGGTAACGCTTGTGGTTGGTCTGCAAGTTGGCAAACATCCGCCACAGTGCCCTCTTCAGTTGCGAGAAGCAGATCATAGAATGGTTGAAATAGTTTTACTGTCAAATAATGCAAAGAGTACGCGACACGTGTTTCGCCCAAGCGTTACCTGGTAGGTAACCACCCATACAATCAGATTGTGATTCAGACTACGAATGCCATGAATGTAATTACCCCAATCTACATGCTGTCAAATGAAAGAACCACACGCTGTGGTGCAACGTTAGAGCCTACTCCTCTGGCGCTGACATCTGAGGTTTGAATCCCTGAGAGGGGGGTGCATTGAGTGTGTACACCTGATGAACCCAGAATTAAGGCAAAACACATGTCGCGTACTCTTTGCATTATTTGACAGTAAAACTATATATATATACTACTCCATATATATAAAATCCTAAACCTAAAAATGCAATAGTTTTATGTGACATTTTTTGTCAAGCTTTAAATTGGTCTTGTTTTAAAATCTACATATATATGTTTGGTATTATTCTTTTCATATTTTATCAAACTTTAATGTGATGTTGTCAGATTTTCAGATTCTTATTCCATTTTTAATTTATAAACTAAAATATCAAGAACTCACATCCCGCGAGATGAGACTTTGTGCCAAGAGATTTAACCACACCTGGGGCCAGAAATAAAAGACAAAGAGTAGGACAGCTGCTGTACAGGCTTTTAAATGTCCGAAGCTCTGTGCAAGATGCAGATCACATGGCAGCAGAAGCAGCAGCTTGTCGAGCAAAGAGGAGGTTAAGAAAAACTGTATTTGTTTCCCACTGTATCACCATTTAAGAGGGGTTTTCGGAGGAGCAACTGTGTGTCCTTGGGGTGTATTTAGCCCCCCTCTTCACAACACGAGTGTGTGGTGTAGCAGGTCCACAGCTCAAGTCAAAAAGGCCACTTTTTAAATAAATAATCGCCACCTTCGCGGCTTAGAGCTGGGGCATGGTAGTGTGGCCGGAAGTGATTTCCCGGGGGAATCATTCTTCACCTGTGCACTTAAGCGAGGTGGTCCGCATCCGTAATTGTTGCCGGGGGCTGTTGATTGCCACACCTGATCCACGTCCACATGATAAATAGAAGCACGAGGCTAGGCTAAAGAGAGAAAAAGAAAAGACAGACGGAGGTTAGAAGGAGAAGAATGGAGGAAGCATGGAGGAGAAAGCCGGGTGGAGAAAGCCGGTGTGTGAACGTGTGAAGGTGCAGCTGATCAGTGAGCCTGGGTGTTTGGCCAGCATCCTGGGAGCAGTCGGTAGTGGTTGCTCCCACTGAGCAATATTGAAAAGTGGGAGTGACTGGAAGGAGGATGGCTCGCCGCATAATGCCAAGAAGGAAGCGGGAGTCGAGACTTGGGACGTGAAATTCCCAGCGTGATCGCCTTGGTCGCTGGGGAGCCCAAGTCACGGTCTGGTGAAGCCTACCAGAGCCAGGGATCGGAAAGATGAACAGACCAGCAGGAGAAGGCAGAAAGAAGGTCAGCTGCAGGTAGGGTGGCTCCCCTGGTGCATAGCCTGGATGGGAGAAGCAGGGGAGTCACCAGTAGAAAGGAGACACCGTATGCTCTCTCTCTCAGGGGTGGGGGTCGACTTGTTTCTCAATCCTATTTTTTGTAAAAATTGATCAATTTGTATGAATGATTACAATAAAATTAATAAAATTAAAAAAAAAAAAAGAAAGGAGACACCGTGCTTTGTGTTTTTAAAGAGTCTTCTTCCAGCCATTATTTTAACCATGGGTTTTAAAAGGATTTTTCTATTGGATTTTAACCTCCACCCTTTCACTTGTTTTTATGGATTATTTATTTAATGACTTATATTTAAAGCACTGCACTATTTATTTGAACACTGTTTTGTTTTGTTTTAAATAAAAGCACTTTTGCACTTTTTGCACTATCCCCTTGCTTTGTTGTGCTTCACTGTCCAGCTCATCGGTGACATTACCAACGGTGTCGGGTTCAAGGGCTCACAGAAGCAAGATGGGAGCATGGAGCAGAACGCGCATCGTCACAGGGTGGCAGAGATGAGAAGTGGCTGGCGCGTAGCACAGACAAGGGGGATTGGTGAGTGAAGTGAGCAGGAGGTAACCCCCTAGTATATATATACTGTATATATATATATATAATCCCTCGCTATATCACGCTTCAACTTTCGCGGCTTCACTCTATCGCAGGTTTTATATGTAAGCATATTTAAATATATATCGTGGATTTTTCGCTGGTTCGTGGGTTTCAGTGGACAATGGGTCCTTTAATTTCTGGTACATGCTTCCTCAGTTGGTTTGCCCAGTTGATTTCATACAAGGGACACTATTGGCAGATGGCTGAGAAGCTACCCAATCAGAGCACGTATTAAATAAAACTCCTCAAATATATTGTGAGCAGGGGGGCTGTTCTCCCTCCTAGAGGATATGGACGCTCCTCAAAAAATGCTGAAAGACTAACTTCACATTGCTCCCTTCCTTGCTTGGCTTACTTGCGGCTGCTTTGTCAAGCGATATGTTTACCGCACGGTGCTTTGCATACTTAAAAAGCTCGAACAGCACCTATCGGTTTTTGATTGTTTGCTTTTCTCTCTCTCTCTCTGACATTCTCTGCTCCTGACACGCACTCCTTTGAAGAGGAAGATATGTTTGAATTCTTTTAATTGTGAGACAGAACTGTCATCTCTGACTTGTCATGGAGCACGTTTAAACTATTGAAAAAGAGACAAATGTTTGTTTGTAGTGTTTGAATAAAGTTCCTGTCTCTCTACAACCTCCTATATTTCTGTGCAAATATGTGACTTCAAGCATGACAATATAAAAATAACCATATAAACATATGGTTTTTACTTTGCAGACCCTTCGCAACCTCCACGATGGAGGAGGGATAACTGTATATATATATATATATATATATATATATATATATATATATTTATATATATATATAGTCACACATGTGCACATGGGAGACATTTTAAGGGCTTGAATGGTTGTGTTTCTCCACTGGACCACGGGTTGGTGCAGTACTCTAAATCTTTCTCCTTTTGTTTCTCTGGAGTCCAATGGACAATTAGAAACATCATTTCCGATTCCGGTCCCATTATCCTGCCTACCAAGAATGCCACTTCTTCGTTTGGTCTTTCTGAGCCCACATCTTCCTTCCTATAATGGCCTTATGTTCATGTATTACCTCAATTCTGTTTTGGACCATTACAAGGTGGATAACCCACAACCTTTCCTTTTATTTTGTTTCTGCTTCTTATTTTACTATATATATATATATATATATATATATATATATATATATATATATATATATATATATATATATATAACTACATGCAGTGCTATATATACTGTATTATACAGTATATAAATGTCAACACGTGGAAGTGTGTATGTCTGTCCTGCTCTGAAGTGAGTGGTGGAGTCGGAGTACACTACATTGGTTTCCTGCAGCAGCACATATTAAGTTGAAATCCTTGATGCTTTCCTACAAAGCAGTCAAAAAGTTAGCACTTATTCATATGGAGACAATTCTGAGGTTGTATGCTCCTTCTCGACCTCTCATGTCTGTTTTTCAATGGCATCTGATGATGCCCCTTCCACATGATATCATGTCCAGACTCTTTTCATGTGTACCTCCACGCTGGTGAAATGAGTTGCCCTCCTCTGCTTGAAATTTGGACTCCCTTAATGTTTTGATGAAGCATTTGAAGACTCTCTTGTTAGGTGAATTTGTGAATTTCTGTCTGTTTAATATTAGCTGTTATTAGGTTTTGTAACCTAGGAGTTGTAACTCGTTTGTATTTTGCTCTGAGCTCTTCACTTGTGATGATCAGTTTTCTAGCTTTGTCCTGTAATATTTGTTCCCAAACAATCCACAGAGTGATGTTTACTTGATTATGTTGACATCTTTTATAAGTTACTTTGGATTAAATCATCTGCTAAGCAAATACATGTAAATGTAAATTTTTGGTTCCTAAATAGGGTGCCTATGCTCACGCACACATTCATAGCAACACACTCACATTGAAATCATAATAACAATAATAATAAAATTGCTCCTATTGACAGACTGCATTTTGCTTGACCGTTCAGGTTTGATTCACCCTCACAAGTGAGTCTGCCCACATGAGTGGACCTTCCACCAAACCCTGTGGGCACTTTGGCTATCAATGTATTTACACAGTTTGTCGGAGCTGGCCTTTGTTAGTGGGTCTCTGTGAAAGTGAAATCATAGCCTGCAGGTCTTGGGTGACCAGTGGCAGGATAAAGGCGATAACACTAAAAGAGAGTGGTCCCCCTGGAGTATGTTTGCAACGTGGCTCCTAATTTAAGCACAAAAGAGTTTCCATTTAAAGTGAAAATAGTGGTATCTTCCCATTGGGATAAATATTCAGATGCGGCGCTGGTTGGTAGGGACTGATTAATGCATAGCAGCATGCAAGGAGATGAATACAATCCCTCTGTGTGGGCTTACAAACTCCTCTCCAGCAAATCAACAGATTCTCAATTGGAGTCCAAGTCTAATTTCAGCCTGGGGCTCTGTGTGCCCTGACCACAACTGCTTGGCTCCACAGATTATTTAATACCATGGTAGGCTCCTGAGAATAAAAATCAATATGAAATACTTGGAAAGATCACCATCATGCTGAACCCCCCACAAAACTTTATTTTATCATCATTATTATTCTTAGATTTTTTTTTTCTTTTTTTGGAGAAAGCAAATTACAAAACTCTTTAACTCATTGCTTTCCTACTGATTTATCTGTTTTATGAACTGGAGAAATTCACAATAGAAGCTGGTGTGAGCTCAGCCAGATTCTTGTAATTTGACTGTCAAATATCTCTGGGAAAGTGTGTGTCTTGTCAGGCTTGGAATTAAAACCAAGTGTGCTTTGTAAAGGAAAGAAAAAATGTAACATGGGATGGCCATGAAAGTCTATGTCTCTGAGGCTAGGGATCTGTACTGACAATCTGAAGGTTGCTGGTTCGAATCCCGTAAATGCCAATAGGGACTCTGCTCTGTTGGGCCCTTGAGCAAGGCCCTTAACCTGCAACTGCTGAGCGCTTTGAGTAGTGAGAAAAGCGCTATATAAATGCAAAGAATTATTATGTCACCCCATTTTTGTTTATTGAATTTTGAAACATGAATTATATGTTTCTGGTTATATGAACAGCACTGACCACATTTTTAAAAACACCTACCACTGGGAATTACGTTTGCTTCTGCTTGGTAACTGCAAACACTTTTGAATCCTGTGAAACAATTTTTTACTAGCTATCATTTACTAAATGTTAATATATATAAGCAGACTCCATCCACAATTAAAACCTTAGATTTCCTATTGTCACACACGCGTGTTTGTTTAGGAGACAACTAAAGGGCTTGAGTACATGTAATTTCACACTGGACCAGAAGGTGGCGAAGTGCACTAATTCTCTCTCTCGATCACTTGCAGACCATTCCAGGGAAATCTCGCCCGGCTCTGGGGCAGCCAACGACATCACTTCCCTTACTGGCCTTTATAGCCGCCATCTTGTTGATACTAAAGCAGTTCTGTTTTGGACTCAGCCGTGTGAACATGTCTGTCATATTGAATCAGTTTTGCAGCCGGGAAAAATTATACGGGTGGCTGCCCCAAACCTTCGCAATGTCTACGTTATTAATGTTGATGCTCTGGTAGATACAGGGTTTGGTTACACGTAGTAACACATTTTCTTGTTAAAAAAAATTAGTTTTTGGCTCAATTTTTTCTGGGGTAAACATAACGTTAAGGTGGATTATATGGGTAGTGACATCCTTCACATGTTCTGCAAAGCTGTAATGGCCAGTGTGATTTTGGATGCTATGGTATGGTGGGCTGGTTACAAGAAAGTCACACTAAATCAGCAAACTAATTAGTAAGGGAGGCTCAATTATGGGATGGATTCTGGACCCCCTGGGGGTAGTAGAAGAGAAGGGAATGAAGAGAAAACCGATGGCCATTATGAACAAAGCTGCACATCATCTCTTTGACACTCGAGCATTGAGGACTTTCAGACAACAAATTATTTATCTACAGTACATCTTTATAGCATCTGACTTTGACTGAGCTTTTTATCATTAGCCAGAAGTTAGATGATTTATCTTACCTATAAGTCAATCTGGTGTGTATTTCAGAAGGGCATTGTTATTTGTTGAAATATAATAATATTTATTTATTGAGCTCCTGTAAAAGCCAAATTTCTCTATGGTGACAAATAAAGCACTATCTATCTATCTATCTATCTATCTATCTATCTATCTATCTATCTATCTATCTATCTATCTATCTATCTATCTATCTATGTTTGTGTGATTGAAGGTCAGTGGAAGCTTTTGGCTTTTGGAAGGAGAGAGGAGCATTTGTGAGTCCCACTGGCATTATTTTGAATTAACAAATTTACATAGTAATCATAAAAAAGACATGGCTCCCCTTTGCTGATGAGCATCCTGACCAGGAGAGGTAAAGGTTCCTTACCCAGACGGGAGGCACCAAGTGGACGGACAGGCACACCAGCCGAGAGAGAGAAAGATGCTTAGCCCAAGATAATACAGTCACCATGAGGCATTATAAAGTCATATTGCCATTTGTATAAAGGAGCCCCAGTAGCATTTCTCAACACACTTCTGTTCAATAATTTGTACTCAGTGCATCAGGGAGAAGATATGTATCATTTTTGTCAACGGCACTCAGTTTTCACTTCATTCTCTCCTCCTCCACTATCTCAAGCGGGTTGAGAGTGCGCCCCATAACTAAGCCGGACCCTCTCTTGAAGTTATCTTAACAGCCCTCTGCACTGCAGCATCGTTTTAGGAGCCACAAGTAAGGTATAGCCTCCTTCTTAATGGTTTCTACTTGAGAGGTTGGGGCATTGGGAGGAGTGTGGAGATTGCAGATGATGACCCAAGGTGACTGTTATAAAGTATTGCATCTGGGAGAGTCTCATCATTTTGGTCATTTGCTGCTAAAGGCTGGAGGGCTCCTATATTTTTCTTAGAACCAAACACCATCATTCGTCTTTGTGGTTAGGATGCATGTGACAGTGTGGGTCCGGCTCCATGTTCCCTCTAATTTGGGAGCCTCCTGAACCTGTCACAGTCGATAGTCATGACCAGGATGAGATGTACAAAATAAGGACACCACATGAAGCAAGGGAAAGTTGCAAAGTGCTCAAGTGCTTTTATTACAAACAACTCAAAATCAAACTGTTCCAAAAGTGCAGTGCTCCAAACTATCAATAAATAAATGATCCATAAAAATGTGCTCTTGTGGAGGTTAAAATCAGTAAATAGAAAAATCTCTTAAACAATCTGTCCAACAAGCCCTGATGCCTTCCTTTAAAACAGACACCTCTCTGGCTTATCCTATCCGGACCGTGCAGTCCGGAGAGACGTCGACCAGCAGGTGCAAACTCCAATCTCACGGCGTCAGCAGGCGACCACCAAGCCCTGCTCTGCCTGAACCGCTGCCAATCCAGACTCCTCCATGAGCGGGTGCTCTGTACTTCCACTGCTGCCAATCCTGGCTCCACTCGGTGAAGTACCCCTGAGCATGATGGTCATCCCTGCTCCCAAAACGCTGAACTGGAGGGACCCTTCCACTCTGTACACCGGCTTGTTTCTTCTCTCTCTCTCTCTTTCTTTTTCTCCCATCTTTCAACCTCCGTTCTCTTTTCTTATCTGTTTTACTTTTTATTCTCAATCATGATTCTCCTCCTCGCACTCGCACTTCCCATTTTAAAATGGGGACGTGGCACAGCTGTGACAATTAGCAGCTCCCAACAATAATTAGGCCCACGGATGATTGCACACCTGTGCACTTAGTGTAGGGCCACCCATCCCACATCATGCCCAGGAACCTCTCTTGCCATGATACCATGCCCCCTTCTATCAAAACGTGAGTGCGGCAAATATTAATTTAAAATGTCAAACAGCCGCAGTCCTCACTTTACCACAATGCATTGAAGGGGTGTTGAAAATGGAGTTGAATGATCCTCTTAGGCAGATGAAAAGATCAAGTTTGTAATTTCATGTTTAACATTTTGATTTGTATTATTTCTGATTCTTGATAATACATGCTTCAATGGGTAGCATTACCACCTTGGAACTTGCCCAGTCTCCCATCAGATTTCCTCTTCACTTCAAAAAAGGACTGCTATTCTACAATTGAAGCAGCCCATCATATGTCTGATGTGGCATTTATCCTTTATTTTAGAGAAAAGCCAAGCAAAATGACACCTTTTATTGGCTAACTAAAAATATTACAATATGCAAGCTTTCGAGTCCCGTAAATGCCAAAGGGGACTCTGCTCTGTTGGGCCCTTAACCTGCAATTGCTGAGCGCTTTGAGTAGTTAGAAAAGTGCTATATAAATGCAAATTATTATTATTTTCCCCAGGCCAGCAGGGAAATTTTGGTTACTTTTAATTTTATTTTTATTTTTTTTTTGTTTTATAGGGCGGAGTGGTGGCTCTGAGGCTAGGGTTCTGCACTGGCAATCGGAAGGTTGCCGGTTCAAATCCTGTAAACGCCAAAAGTGAGAGTAAGGCCCTTAACCTGCAATTGCTCCATCCTGGGTATGATGTTACTCTGCTTCCAGCCCTGCAAGTAGGGCCTCCAACCTGCAGGGAAAAACCTAGGGGTTGGTGGCAGAATTAGCACTGCAGCCACCATAAAAAAAACTCACACTGTTCCACTCCATCTGAACTAGTGTGGTGCTGAGGTGTCACCCGTCACATGGCTGCACTCGGGTCCTAATCTGGGATCCTGAGTTGGTTTGTCATGTGGTGGGTGTGGCAATGCACTGTATCGGTGTGTGCTCCTAACCTCTCTCTCACTCTTTTTAGTTTTATGTTAACAACTGAAAATAACTGATGCTGTGAAAATAATGTTTTTGAATACTTTCCTTCTATTTCTCTCAAAACAAATAGCTGAAGGATCAGACTCCCTCTGTTTTCTAACATTTGACATGGCATATTGTACTTTGATTGCTCTCAAGTAGTGGAGTGGTGGCTCTGAGGCTAAGGATCTGTGCTGGTATCCTGAAGGTAGCCTGTTCGAATCCCCTTCACTGCCAAAAGAGATCCTACTCTGCTGGGCCCTTGAGCAAGACCCTACACCTGTAATTGCTCCAGGGGCGCTGTACAATGGCTGACCCTGCGCTCTGACCCCAAGGGGTATGCGAAAACTAACAAATTTCTAATACGAGATATCGTATAAGACGAAATAAAGAACAAAAAAAAAGAAGTATAAATTTTGCCATTGCACACTCTGTCCTTATCTCTCTCTCTCTTTGTCTCTGAATATATACAGGGTATATATATATTGTGGACATGTTGGACCCTGACACCGACACACTGACACAGAAAGTCTTGAATACACACGTTTTATTACAACCCGCACCCCCCAAGACAACATACAGTGCACAATCACCTAAACACAGTCTCTTAGGACTCCTCTCTGCTTCTTTGGCCGCCTCCAACTCCTCACTGGCAAGCTCCGTCCTTCTCCCACCCGACTCCGGATCCCTGATTGGAGTGAGGCGGCCCCTTTTATTCAGTCTCTGGATGTGTCGCAGGTGGCCCCTGATTAACATCTGGCAGCACTTCTGGGTGAGTCAGAAGTACTGCAAGGGAATTCAGTCATCCTTCCGGCAGCACTCCCAAGTGTGGCGGAAGTGCTGCATATTCAAGTCCAGGGGCTATCCAGGCACACCCTGGCGGTGGCCACGGTGGATCCCCTACCTCAGTGGCCCCTGTACAACCCAGGGGCACTGCCCCCTTGTGGCCCAGGGAAAACACTGCCCTTCTTCTGGCACTCCTGTAGTTCTGGCATCCTAGTGGGGCAAGGTCCCTGGACAACTGTCACACTATATATATATATATATATATATATATATACATATACACTATTGGTGAAAATTTTTAGAACACTTCAGTTTTCCAATGCAATGAATAACTTAAAATAGTGAAAAGGTAATCAGTAAACTGCCAGAGGTTTAAATTTAAAATTTAGGTTAGCAAAAACTGAAGAAAAGGAAATATCAGAATATTACAAATGGGCCTTCATCAGGAAACAACTAAAACAACCAGTAGGTTACAACCTACAGATGTTCGGCAACAGACTGTGTTATTATACCTTCTGAAGTGCCACTTGGACAATATTCCAGTGATAATGGCAAGAAAACGACAGTTAAAAAATTAAATGAGACAGAGCAATATTGCCTTTAGAAGTGTAGGCCTTTCATTTAGAGAAACTGCAAAAAAAAATCAAAGTGTTACTGAGTACAGTGGTGTCCTACGCAATGCAAAGGCAACTGGAAACTGGGAGAAACTGATAGGAAAATATCTGGCATACCCACAGTTACAACCCAGACAGAAGACAAGTTTTGAAGGGTCACTGGCTTTCATGACAGGCGCCTCACAGCACAACAGCCTCAAGCAGTTTAACAGTAGTTGAAAAAGCAAGTTTCAGTTTCTACTGTAACTTTATATGTATATATCTCTCTATTATATAAAAAAATCCTGGGACGAGACAAGACTTTTTTGAAGAGATTTTTCAAGTCTCATGAGACGAGACTTTGGCCATGAGATTTTTTTAAGTCACGCCCTCCTCTCAATCATTTTCAACCACGCACACAGTCCTGTCACCTCTCATTCGTGTGAATGCTTTTGTCAGATAGTTTCTGCTCTCTCAGCTCTTATAAATTTTAACATTTTCCTCAATTTAAGTTCCCAATTAAAGAAGACGTATTATGTCCAAATCTTATTGAAGAATTTCATCCCAAAGGGTTGTCAACAAAAGAAATGAGTACACAGGCAATCCTAGTACCGAGAAACAATGAAATCAAAAGAATTAATGCCAAAAATGTTTATCGGTTGCATGGAAAATTGGTTAAATGCGTATCAATAGACTATGCTGAAACACTTGGTGGTGATCGTGTGGAACATGAAAACATCACCATATAACAGCGTTTCTCAACCTTTAAGTATTTGCAACCTGAGTTTTCATAACAGTTTTAATCGTGCCCCCCCTAACGTTTTTTTGAAACCCTAATAAAATTTATTCCTATACTTTTTGCTGCCGATACACCGCTACAAGTTTAAAATTTCCCTACGAATTGAGAAATTACGCCACATATGGCAACATCCGCACCCCATTTTTTGTTACTTTGCGCCCCACAGTTTGAGAACCGCTGCCTTACAATATCACGAAGAATATCTACAACAGTTAACACAGTCTCGTCTTCCACCGGCCGAATTACTGTTGAAAGAAGGATGTATCCAAAAAAGGTAAGGTAGTACATCTTCAGGGGATAACATTAGACAACAAAGGAGATCTTGATATGCCATTCATATTAAAACGTTTACAGTTTCCCATTAGAATAGCTTTTGCAAAGACAATTAAAAAGTCTCAGAGCCAAATAATCGAAAAAGTCGTTTTATTTAATAGAGAGAAAGAAATGAAATTCAATCAGTTTAGGCAGTTATACGTTGCATTGTCAAGATGAAAGTCCAAACACAGAATCAGAATTTAATGTGATATTGATAAAAATTTAATTAAAAAATTTTTTTTACTTAAGTTTCAGAGTAAAAGTGTAAGTTTAATTTCAAAGCCAAACAGAACAAAATCATACTATGCAACGAATAACACTAAATCAACATGAAACATAATTTTCATTCAAATTATGTTTTACTATTTTTTAACTATGGTTAATTACTCACTGTAATGTAAAGTAGTTAGGTCTATTATGCATATGTAACAATTCCCATGAAAATAAAAATCTGTTTAAATTGTACGTCCACATCCCCATACGCAAGTGACAGAACTGCAAAAAGGCTACCATGTAGCTCAGGCCCAGGGGTTGGCGAGCAAAGCAAGCAGGGGGCAAAGCCCCCTAGTATATATATATATATAGGGGAACTATACAGTGAGGAACATAAGTATTTGAACACCCTGCGATTTTGCAAGTTCTCCCACTTAGAAATCATGGAGGGGTCTGAAATTCACATTGTAGGTGCATTCCCACTGTGAGAGACAGAATGTAAAAAAAAAATTCAGGAAATCCCATTGTATGATTTGTACAGAATTTATTTGTATTGCACTGCTGCACATAAGTATTTGAACACCTGGCAATCAGCAAGAATTCTGGCTCTCAAAGACCTGTTACTCTGCCTTTAAGAAGTCCACCTCTACTCCACTTAGTAATCTTAATTGGTAGCGCCTGTCTGAGCTCTTTAAAGACACCTGTCCACCCCACAGTCAGTCAGACTCCAACTACTACAATGGGCAAGACCACAGAGCTGTCAAAAGATACCAGAGACAAAATTGTGGACCTCCACAAGGCTGGAAAGGGCTACGGGGCAATTGCCAAGCAGCTTAGTGAAAATAGATCAACTGTTGGAGCAATTGTCAGAAAATGGAAGAGGCTAAAGACGACTGTCAGTCTCCCTCGGACTGGGGCTCCATGCAAGATCTCACCTCGTGGGGTATCACAGATGATAAGAAAGGTGAGGAATCAGCCCAGAACTACACAGGAGGAGCTGGTCAATGACATGAAGAGAGCTGGGACCACAGTTTCAAAGGTCACTGTCGGTAGAACACTATGCCATCATGGTTTCAAATCACGCATTGCACGGAAGGTTCCCCTGCTCAAGTCAACACATGTCCAGGCCCGTCTGAAGTTTGCCAATGACCACCTGGATAATCCAAAGGAGGCATGGGAGAAAGTCATGTGGTCAGATGAGACCAAAATAGAACTTTTTGGTCTAAACTTCACTCGCCGTGTTTGGAGGAAAAAGAAGGAGGAGTTGCATCCCAAGAACACCATCCCTACTGTGAAGCATGGGGGTGGAAACATCGTGCTTTGGGGGTGCTTTTCTGCGAAGGGGACAGGACGACTGCACTGTATTAAGGAGAGGATGAATGGGGCCATGTATTGTGAGATTTTGAGCAACAACCTCTTTCCCTCAGTCAGAGCACTGAAGATGGGTCATGGCTGGGTCTTCCAACATGACAATGACCCGAAGCATACAGCCAGGATAACCAAGGAGTGGCTCCGTAAAAAGCATATCAAGGTTCTGGAGTGGCCTAGCCAGTCTCCAGACCTAAATCCAATCGAAAATCTTTAGAGGGAGCTGAAACTCCGTGTTGCTCAGTGCCAGCCCCGGAACCTGACAGATCTAGAGGAGATCTGTGTGGAGGAGTGGGCCAAAATCCCTGTTGCAGTGTGTGCAAACCTGGTCAAGAACTACGGGAAATGTTTGACCTCTGTAATTGCAAACAAAGGCTTCTGTACCAAATATTAACACTGATTTTCTCAGGTGTTCAAATACTTGTGTGCAGCAGTGCAATACAAATAAATTCTGTACAAATCATACAATGGGATTTCCTGAATTTTTTTTTTTACATTCTGTCTCTCACAGTGGGAATGCACCTACAATGTGAATTTCAGACCCCTCCATGATTTCTAAGTGGGAGAACTTGCAAAATCGCAGGGTGTCCAAATACTTATGTTCCTCACTGTATGTATATACATATATACTGTGTGTTGGGGATTTGCCCCGTATATTGCTTGTATGTAAAAATGGTCAAAAAAGATTTCAGACAAATCATACATTCGACCATATGCATAGGTCTTCCATTCATTTTTATATAGTAGGTAATAAAATAGCCGAAGGAAATGATGTGGCAGGAAGTTTAAGCAGAAGTTACATCATCCGGAAGTGACATCATCATTGAGGACCTGGAAGTGGCATCATTCAGGCTGGACGGAAGTGACATCGTCGGCGAGGGACCAGAAGTGACATCATTCGGACTGGATGAAGGTGACGTCATCAAAACAGAACCAGAAGTGGATTTTGCTGGGAAGCCATTTTCTATGGTAGAAGTTGTTGATGATGTGTGTAAATTATTTCTCTTCTCTGGTTCTAGAAAAGTAGGGAGAGAGGCATTAGTACCATAATACAACCCTTCGTCTGATAATAAATTGCTCACCTTTGGGCTTGATGACTGCCTCCCAATAATGTATGTATATGGAAGAGAAGGTCTGTAATACGATTTACATTTTGCAGCTGATTCTTGTAAGTCTAAGCATTATCCTCTGATGAAGACCCCTGGCAGGGGCTGAAAGCTCAGGAATAAAAACTACTTTATGATAAGTGATTCATTTTTCTCCCTTTGTGGATCTATAAACTGCAAATAAGTATGTATATATACAGTATATACTATCAATTAGAAAGATATTCACAGAACAAGGGAGTCTTCAAATGCCTCTTAAACCCATTGAGGTAGTCATCTGTTCAGATGGAGGTAGGCAGGTTGTTCCACCATCTAGGACCTATAAATGATAAGACTCTGCATTGAGATTTGATGTCACAATCAAGTAGAAACACAACACATCATTCATCAGCAGACCTAAGTGGGCAAGAACAAGGATAGAACCTTATGAGTGTCTCCATATACTCAGGGGTTGACCCACTGACTATTCTCTTCATAAGCATCAAGGATTTGAATTTAAAATGAGCCTCCACATGGAGCCAATGTAGCAACCTGAAAAGAGAAGTGGCATGTGCCTGTCTTTGCTGGTTGAACACCAGATGTGCCACTGTATTTTGAAAAATCTGGAGCAGCTTGGCAGCACATGCAGGTGCTTCTGTCAGCAGATAGTTGCAGCGGTCCAGTTTTAATAACATCAATGCCCGGATTAAAGGTTGTACTAACTTTTCCATATGTTACTTACACCATATACTTTGTAGTGGTGGTCAAGAAAAAAATTATTCTCATGTTTTCATGAGAAATGGAGAGGAAAATTGTTTATGAATAGAAGCCAATAGTGGTAATGATCTTCACTGGCAAGTGATAGATAGATAGATAGATAGATAGATAGATAGATAGATAGATAGATAGATAGATAGATAGATAGATAGATAGATAGATAGATAGATAGATAGATAGATAGATAGATAGATAGATAGATAGATAGATAGATGTATTTGTCTGTAGGATAAATGTGGCTTTTTACAGAAGCTCCTTAAATAAATAAATAAATACATAAATAGATAGATAGATAAATAAAAAGCTGCACACCCAAACTATGATCTGAAGACACACCAGAATAACTAAAAACAAAGAAAATTGAAAGATTAAGTGAAGTTCTGACTTGGCTGCCCCAGTCACAGTGAGGCCTTATGCTGGCGTATTGCTGTTGGTACAAAGGAGCCCCCTTAGTGTTTCTTGACACACTTCTGTTGAATGATTCATTGGTTGAAAGTCCTCAGTCTCATTGTGGCAGAGAGACGATGTGCAGCATTGTTCATGATGGCACTCAGTTTTGTTTGAATTCTCTCCTTTGTCACAAACTCCAGGAGGTCTAGATGGTGTCCCATAACTGAGCCTGCCCTTTTAATTGGCCTGTTGATTCGAGTGATGTTACCTGCCCAACACACCACAGCATTGAAAACCTCACCGGCCATCACAGAGTTGTAGAAGATGTGATGGATGATCACTACTCACACTAAAGGAGCGTAGGCTCCTAAGAAATAAGAGCTTGCTCTGCTCTTTTGCTCTGGAAAAACAAAACGTTGCGTTACTTGGGTCACATAATCCACATGTCAGTTTTTCAGCTGTATGCTCAAAATGTGTAAAACAAATGCTTTTTTTCTCATATAATGCTCTGGAATAATCAGAGCCCATTATAAACAGGAAAGTAAAGCATCATGGGAATTATATTTTGAATTGTAAACGACTCCTGTCCAGTGACGAGGGGGAGAGGCAGATGTTCAAGTTAAAAACTCAGACCCATATTTATGAAATGCAAAAAATATTCCAAAAGTATCTGTTCAACAATGTTTTAGCAAAAAAGCATGCATTGTGCCTGAGACTGGATAACTGACATGTGGATTATGTGACATGAGTAACATGAGATTTATTTTTTCTTTTTTTCATGGATGATTTTATTTTACACCATTTGTTGTTGTGGTGTATTGATCGCCATTGGGCTCCACTTTATCATAACATTTTTTCTATTTTTTCTGCATGAAAACATTTTTTCTCGGTCACCACTATCAAGTAACATAAAAAATCATTTTTGGGTGGAGTATTGCTTTAATACACTGCAACAACATACAAGAACACACCTGGGCAACCTGTGCAAGCTTTTGAGTGTTCTGCTGTAACTTTCCTTTTCGCTTTCCTGCCATACCAACTGCTATTCGACTTTTTTGCGTTCAATTAATACTAAAAAAAACCTCGGCAGTTGCCAAGAAAGGCTTGATTTCACCGACAGGTGGCGGTATCGGGTAGCAGGAGATGGCGCCTCTTCTAAGTGTTTCGGATCTTTGAAGCGGCGGGCCTCCTAGGCCACTGGAAACATTGATCACTCGGAAACACTGGTCTACTCGCACGAAAAAATGACTGCTATGCAGGAACTTGACATTCCTTTTTAGTAAATCGTTTCCTTTCTTACTTGACTCGTTGGATAAGTAAGGCGTATTCAGTTTTGAGCACGCAGCTGGTTAGGCATCAGTCAAAACTGGGCAGGAGTCCGGCAGTCGGCGAAAGATGGAGAAGCGTGCGAGCAGCTGATGAGGCGCACTGGACCGAGACAGGAGTGTCTTTCAACATGATATCCTTAATCCAATTCAAGGTCCACTGGAGTCTGTACTGGCAGTGTTGGCCGAAAGGTGGGAAACGCACCTGGACAGACGTGTCAATCCGTCACTGGGCACACACACTCACTCACTCACACACACGGCCAGCATCGAGCCGCCGACCTTCGTAACCTGCAAAAGGAAAACTAGAGTATCGGAAAAAAAAAACTCCATTTACACTAATTGCACACAGACAACGAGCGGGCACGGGTTCAAACTTAAGCTTACGTACGGCATTTATATTGAGGGAAAGACCTGAAGGTGTTTACTTAAGGAGTAGCGGATGAGTTGGTTATCCCGGTAGCAGCGCCCATAAAGCAGGAGCCAGGCTTGGAAGGGATGCCAGTATTAAAGAGCAGGGGGCTGGAACAGAGGAAAAGAACGAAATAAAGAGGGAGTGAGAAGGAGACGGTGAGGGGAGAGGGGGAGGTGTGCATTCTTGATGCATGTGTGTGCAATCAGCAGAAGTAAACAATCCAGGAGCCTAATGCAAAGCAGACAATTCGGGACGGGACGGAGGTAGGGGGTGATCGGGGGATGGGCACTGCCGACAGAGACAGAGAGAGAGAGAAGGAGGGAGACCTGAAAAATGAAAGTGACTGAAACCGAGCCAGAGCGTGGAGACGGCAGTCGCCGTGCAGACATACATTACACGGGCAGACCGCGCGAGCCCCGCCGCCGCCACCGCTGCCCTGGGCGCACTGCAGTCCCGTTACTCGGAGGATAAAGTTCGAGCCCAGTGCTACTATTCTTTCATTTGAGCTGGAAAAAGAGGATCTGGAAAAGAAAAAGAAAGAGCAAAGTTATGGCAAAATGTAACTGACCCTGCGCGCCACACAATAAAGAGTTTAAACACATCACAGTTTACACACCTTCTTGTACAGTATGTAGGGCGAATACATCGTTAGATAGATAGATAGATAGATAGATAGATAGATAGATAGATAGATAGATAGATAGATAGATAGATAGATAGATAGATAGATAGATAGATACTGAAAGTAACTTTATAATAGATAGATAGATAGATAGATAGATAGATAGATAGATAGATAGATAGATAGATAGATAGATAGATAGATAGATAGATAGATAGATAGATAGATAGATAGATAGATAGATAGATACTGAAAGTAACTTTATAATAGATAGATAGATAGATAGATAGATAGATAGATAGATAGATAGATAGATAGATAGATAGATAGATAGATAGAGTTCAGTCCATAAATATTTGGACAGAGACAACTTTTTTCTAATTTTGGTTCTGTACATTACCACAATGAATTTTAAATGAAACAACTCCGATGCAGTTGAAGTGCAGACTTTCAGCTTTAATTCAGTGGGGTGAACAAAACGATTGCATAAAAATGTGAGGCAACTAAAGCATTTTTTAACACAATCCCTTCATTTCAGGGGCTCAAAAGTAATTGGACAATTGACTCAAAGGCTATTTCATGGGCAGGTGTGGGCAAGTCTGTCGTTATGTCATTATCAATTAAGCAGATAAAAGGCCTGGAGTTGATCTGAGGTGTAGTGCTTGCATGTGGAAGATTTTGCTGTGAACAGACAACATGCGGTCAAAGGAGCTCTCCATGCAGGTGAAAGAAGCCATCCTTAAGCTGCGAAAACAGAAAAAACACATCTGAGAAATTGCTACAATATTACGAGTGGCAAAATCTACAGTTTGGTACATCCTGAGAAAGAAAGCAAGCACTGGTGAACTCAGCAACGCAAAAAGACCTGGACGTCCACGGAAGACAACAGTGGTGGATGATTGCAGAATCATTTCCATGGCGAAGAGAAACCCCTTCACAACTGCCAACCAAGTGAACAACACTCTCCAGGGGGTAGGCCTATCGATATCCAAGTCTACCATAAAGAGAAGACTGCATGAAAGTAAATACAGAAGGTGCACTGCAAGGTGTAAGGCACTCATAAGCCTCAAGAATAGAAAGGCTAGATTGGACTTTGCTAAAGAACATCTAAAAAAGCCAGCACAGTTCTGGAAAAACATTCTTTGGACAGATGAAACCAAGATCAACCTCTACCAGAATGATGGCAAGAAAAAAGAATGGAGAAGGTGTGGAACAGCTCATTATCCAAAGCATACCACATCATCTGTAAAACACAGTGGAGGCAGTGTGATGGCTTGGGCGTGCATGGCTGCCAGTGGCACTGGGACACTAGTGTTTATTGATGATGTGACACAGGACAGAAGCAGCCGAATGAATTCTGAGGTGTTCAGAGACATACTGTCTGCTCAAATCCAGCTAAATGCAGTCAAGTTGATTGGGCGGCGTTTCATGATACAGATGGACAATGACCCAAAACATACAGCCAAAGCAACCCAGGAGTTTATTAAAGCAAAGAAGTGGAAAATTCTTGAATGGCCAAGTCAGTCACCTGATCTTAACCCAATTGAACAAGCATTTCACTTGTTGAAGACTAAACTTCAGACAGAAAGGCCCACAAACAAACAGCAACCGAAAGCCACTGCAGTAAAGGCCTGGCAGAGCATTAAAAAGGAGGAAACCCAACATCTGGTGATGTCCATGAGTTCAAGACTTCAGGCTGTCATTGCCAGCAAAGGGTTTTCAACCAAGTATTAGAAATGAACATTTGATTTCCAGTTATTTAATTTGTCCAATTACTTTTGAGCCCTTGAAATGAAGGAATTGTGTTAAAAAAAATGCTTTAGTTGCCTCACATTTTTATGCAATTGTTTTGTTCACCCCACTGAATTAAAGCTGAAAGTCTGCACTTCAACTGCATCGGAGTTGTTTCATTTAAAATTCATTGTGGTAATGTACAGAACCAAACTTAGAAAAAAGTTGTCTCTGTCCAAATATTTATGGACCTAACTGTAGATAGATAGATAGATAGATAGATAGATAGATAGATAGATAGATAGATAGATAGATAGATAGATAGATAGATAGATAGATAGATAGATAGATAGATAGATAAAAATGAGCACAAGGAAATTAGAACTCCATAATTATGCCTGAAGCTAACATACCACTAAACTCAGGACCCCAATCTCTTTGTCAGTGCAGCAGCAGCTACCCAGTAGTAGTGAAAGTGAAGTTTATGGTGTTTTAGATTTTATTTTAAATGGGTAAATTTGCAGTTTTTATCCATCAATGTAGACGCAATATCCCTAATGACAATTATGAAATCATGCTTGCAGAAAAATTTGCAAATTTATTGCAAAGTTAAAAACTGAAATCTCTTACTCACATGAGAATTCAGACCTTTAATTCAATACTTTATGGAAGCTCCTTTGGCAGCAATGAAAGCTTCTTCTTGGACTAAGTTTCTACAAGTTTTGCACACCTGAATTTGGGCAGTTTATCTCATTCATCCTGGCAGATCCTCTCAGGTTCCATTAGAATAGAAGGGAAGAACATGTAAACTGCCATCTTCAGGTAACTTCACAGATTTTCTATGGGGTTTAAGTCAAGGCTTTCCACTCAAGGCCTCACTCTTCAGACACTTATCAAGAAGCCACTTCAGCATTGTCTTAACTCTGTGCTTGGAGACATTGTCATGATGAAAGGTGAACTGTCACACTACTCTGCTAAAGATCCTGGTTCTCTAATGGCACTTTATGGCTCTTTACCTGGCTTTGTGACTCCTCATAGCTTCATTGCTTGACCAAGCTTTATTTCATTCTGGGACGGGTTCTTTGCATGTTCTTTCTGTTTTAAAAAACTTCTTAATATGTAGAAATATAAACAAAATCTTTAATGTATGGTTAGTTACAAGCAGTGTCAGTGCTAGGTTATTTTGCACCCTAGGCCAAGCTTATTAGTGCCAACCAACTGTTCGGTAACTGACCTGTGTTCCTAACCCCCCAACACACCTTATGTGCTGTAGGTGAAAGCCTAATTCCCCTTAATGAATACTAACAGATTAAGAAAACCTGGATTAGCCTGTGTTACTGGACGTATGCAGTGCAAGTCCTTTTAAAATCACAACCCATTGGTATTTCACAAATCTGTAACCATCTACTCATGATTATTGAATGTATGGATCCAGTTATATATCTAAATAAATTAAGGTTCTTTCTGCAACCTTCATGTGAATTGGTGTTTTGGAAACCAAAAATGGTTCTCCTCTGATATTGCTCTGCAGAACCACTCTTGCACCTTAGTATAGTGTAGTCTGAGGTAGTGTGAACTCTGGAGCAGGTGTTTGTTCAAGGACCTCTCTGTTTTTGGCTGCATTCATCCTTCCCTTAGTTCTGACCACTCTCCCTGTCCCTGTTGCTGAAAAACATCCCTACAGCATGATACTGCCATCACCATGCTTCACCCCAGTGATGGTATAGGCTGAGCCTGGAGTCTACTTGGAGTTTGCCCAAAGAGTTCAAGTTTTGTCTAAAAAGATCACAGAATCTTTCCCTCCAGCTCTCAGAGTCTTTTAAACTGTCAAATGTCTTCTACTGAAGAGTGGCTTCTGTCACTCCACTGGGCCATAACTGGTTCTCCCATCTTAGCTGAGGACTTCTGAAGCTCTGCTAAGAGTTACCAGTGGCTTCCTGGTCATCTGCCAGACCAAGGCCCTCCTTGGACTGCCAACTCTGGGAAGAGTCCTGGTAGTTCCACATTTCCATTTCCCAATTATTAAAGCTAAGGTGCTACTGGGTTAACCCTCAAAGCTTTAGAAATGGATTTATATTCTTGTCCTGATCTGTGCCTCACCTTAACCTGTGGTGAAGTATAGAAAGCACCTTGAACTTTGTGAGTTGGTTTTTCCTGATCTGTGGTATGAATTGTGGGACCTTACATAGACAAATGTGTGCTTTTCTGAGCACAGTTTGGAGTGTCACAGCATGGGGTCAGGTTTTGATTTTTAATACATTTGCAAAGTTTTCTGAAAATATATTTTCACTTTGTTATTATGGATAATTGAATGTAGATTGATGGGCAAGAATGGAAGATGTATCCATTAAAAATTAAACCTACAACTCTATAAAGTGTACTGAAAGGGAACGGGGATGAATACTTTCTGAATCCACTGTACATAGATAGATAGATAGATAGATAGATAGATAGATAGATAGATAGATAGATAGATAGATAGATAGATAGATAGATAGATTCATAAAAGAAGGAAAGACATTCAACATATTAGGTGTGCCGCGTTAGTGTGATAATTTATTAGTCCCTTGTGAACATTTTTTAGATTGGATCGCAGTTAAAAATAAAACTTGTTTGTTTCTTTTACTGGTGTTTCTCTTTAAAGATCAGGCTCAGCACTTCTTGTTCATTGTTTATTTAAGGAAACAACAATAGCTTTTCCAGACACGTGGTATGGTGGCTAAGACTTTGCCTTTCAAGCTCTGAAACGGTCCGATTCAGTTTCAAATCCTATATAGGCCTACTGCTGACACTGTGTGACCCTGAGTAAGTTCCTTCACCTCCATGTGCTCTAATTAGAAAAATAAAAGAGCTGTAAGCAAGTGTTTCTCAAATGTATTAAGATTCCTTGGATAAAGGAGCAATGATATTTTGATAATATGCATCTAATGCATATAATGTATGTCATATGCGAAGCTTTAACGTTCCGTTTTCAACTTTATTCAGAAAGCGTTATATAGTCCGAGATCAGTAAATAAGCGTATGCTGCATGTACTAGTCGTTTATGAATGCGATCATAGTAATGCATTACGAGGCGCCAGTGATGGCACTTCTGAATCGGGGCTGCTTATATTGCCCTGATTCGCCACTTACTTCGCCGTAATTTGACCTTAACAAATGGCTCGTGTGTGTAAGAATCTCAGTGATGCACGTCAGGCGACTCCTAAACCCATTATCGAATTTCATTTGTATACGTAATGATCATAAACAATGCAACTTAATGATATAATTAACTTAATTAATATACTGAGTAGACTAAATTGGCGATGCCACTGTTGTTGAATCACAAATAATTTACTCTAGGAAAAGCTAAGAAGCACAACGAGTTAACTTTCTCCCCGAAGCATTTAACAATAAAAACGTTTCCCCTATTAAAAACTACAGTGATTTACTGTTACGGAAGCCAATACTGTCCCGGTTATCTGTCAGGCTTGGCCAATCCTAATTCAGCAGAGGGTACTCCTCGCAGGGGTGCAAAAGCGCCGCCCAATGAAAAGTGAAGAACGGGAAAAACGTCGTCCAATGAACAGAGAGCGTGAGAAAAAAGTTGGCAAAATATAGGAAAATAAAGGGATTTCGCGAAATAAGAAAGAAAGAAAGAAAGAAAGAAAGAAAGAAAGAAAGAAAGAAAGAAAGAAAGAAAGAAAGAAAGAAAGAACATATTTACTGACCCTACTCTTTGCTTGCTTGACTTCGCGAGCTTTTGGTCCCCGGACAGCTAACCAGCTGGGATCTCCGCATTGTCGCAGCATTTGTATGCTAGGGTCCCACAGATGGGCGCAGCACCGGGCTGGGAAGACGGAGAGCTGGAATTCAAACTGGTATTTGAAGAAGATCCGCCGGCCGTTCCAGGGTCGGGCGCTGGCAATAGCACTTGTGAGTCCAGGACAGAGAAGCGAATATCCGCGGACGAGACGCATAGCCCAGGTGAGCAGTTTCCCATAGAAGTATAGAAATAAGTCGCACTTCTGGCAGCAGTCATGTGCGCGGGCACCGGGCGGACAGAGGTGAGCAGAGTGTGCTGCGAGCGACCTCTAAATCCGTCATTTTTTGAGTTTGCCCATGGGTACGTGAATGCATGGCTGAATTTATGTGTTTATTTCCAAGTATAGCTATAATGCTGATTGCAGTTTAACCGTATATGAGTGAGTAGACTCCGGGCTGTGCGCCCGCTCTTGAATTTGACTGTGTCGCGTGTCGCGTGCACGCGCACAGCCCCTTTCCTTCCAACCAGGGAATCAGAAGAGGAGTTGGGTGAACACACGGACTTGAGGCCGGGTAAGAAGAAATGACGAGAACTCAGACACTCGGGATCTGTCACAGTCTCGGGAGTGTGCGGTGAATACATAGACTCCAGGACGTGACCGTCCCCATTTATGGACATGAGAAGTTAACGGTTTAACGCTGGGCACCGAAGTGACGGCTTTTTCGCACGCAACCCCCTCACCCTCCACCCCGCCGCAGCAGCAACAGCACATACTGGACGCTGTTAGAATGTAGCAGAGAAGAAAGACAGCTGCTGGCGTAGTGCTTTTCATCGGCTGTAGTATTTTCAAAACTTGAGACAAATTACAGAGTTAGCTCCCATGGGTCAACAAGGACCACAACTGATTGTTACGTAATTCCTCTATTTGGTGAACCAGACTCACATTTTATCACGTGCATTCGTGGGTCACAGCCCCCACTTGATAAAGATGCCATAGGTCCTCCTTCTCACTGCAGAAGGCCAGTGCCCATAAGCTGATATGCCAGTCTGCTAAAGCTGATAGTCACATTACACAACCTTTAGTCTGAGGGGATGTCAAACTGGACTGATCTCATTGCCTGAGCATGACATATTACACGACCAGTAAGAGCAGGTTATGTCAAAACAGATGACTAAGTGACAACTTTCCAATACAATTTAACATATCGCAGGTTTGCCCCTTTTCTGATTGCCCATAATATGCTGCCTGATGGAGCAGGTGCCTGTGTAAAGGCTTTACAGGTATAGCCAGTTCAGCCGTAATCACTGCCCATATTTTTCTCTTTTTCAATTCTGTAATGGTGCGTAAAACATGTAATATCATAGGCTTTCAATCAAGGTTCCAGACCAAGTAGTCACACAAGGACCTCTCGTAGCATTCATTTCTCTGTCTTTGTTGTTCTTGCTTTCTGCATCCTGCCCATGATGTTATGCAGATTGCACTGCTCTTGTTCTTCTTTTTCCTATTATAATGTTCTTTGTCACATCATCAGCTTCTGCAATTTGTTTGACTCTCAACAGATGTCACTGGTCTTTTTCTTTTCACCATGTTTTTCTTTTGTTTGCCAATCACATTGCTGTAAGAAACCTACGAGTGCAGGTCAGTTTGTCAAGGTTGGCTCTACCTTAAATTGTCTGAATTTCCAAAGTGCATCAGGTCATAAGCTTTCAGTCAATATGAAGATCCAAGTTCTAGCCACAGTAGTCACACCTGACCTCCGGTAGCATGCATCTCTTCATCTTTTTCATTCTTGCTCTCCCTATCCTGCACTTGTTAAGCAGATAGCACTGCTTTTGTTCTTCTTCTTTTAGTTTTTGTCACGTCATCGGCCTCTGCAGTTGGCTTGATGCTCAGCAGATGTTGCAATTGTTCTTTTTCTTTCCACCACATTTCTTCGTCTGCTGATCATTTTCTAATAAGAAACCCATGAGTGTAGGATGGTTTGCCAAGGTTGCCACTACCTCAATTTTTTTAGAATTCCCAATGAGTATCGGGTCATAAACATTTGATCAAGAACAAGATAAAGATTCTTGCCCCAGTAGTTCACGAGTAATTAATTGCATGACAGAAGAACATCTTAGCATTTTATATACATATAGATTTCCATGCAAAACAAAAACACAAATTATGTTAAACAAACTATAAATCAGAGCTTAATTAAGATGAAGACATATACATTTCATTGAAATTATAATGTACAAATACAACTTTGACGATGGAAAAGAAAAAAAGAAAAACTCTACTCAACAGAATAATTGCAGGAAATAAACCAAACAGGCCAGAAAGCAGACAGTGTTGTAGTTCTAATGACTGAGAGTTGACTGGCCACCCATCCCCTTTTGGGCCTTCTACAGTATTATCAGTATATCTAGCAGGTTGCTAAATGATATAACCCTTTTGTCATTGCTATGTGCACATGGTGGTAGAGCCTCAAAGCTCTTAAACAAGAAGCACAGGTGCCATCTCAGCACTTAGCATAAATGCCATGTAAGGGGAGCATTTGCTTGTCTTTAGAATGACCATGGAAACTAGTCCAAGAAAATAAACAAGAACTGATGACTAGGATTTAGATGTTTCTGAAACCTTCTGTATTTCAGAGAGTGGACTGATGCCATTAAGGAGACTAACAGAGTGCTACTTTATATACAGCGCCTTGATGTGTGGAGTACAAGTCCAAGGAGGGTATCTTCAAGCTTTATAACTCACTTATGAGGCATCATCTGGAGAACTGCATTACAGTTTTGGTCTCCAGGCTACAAAAAAGACTAGAAAAAGTCCAGCGAAGAGCGACTAGGCTCATTCTAGGACTACATGGGGATGAATTACAAGGAAAGACTAAAGCAGTTGAACCTTTTTAGTTTAAGCAAAAGAAGATTAAGAAGTGACATGACTAAAGTGTTTAAAATTATGAAGGGAATTAGTCCAGTCGATCTCAGCTGTTACTTTATAATAAATTCTGCAACAAGGGACACATTTGGAAACTTTTTAAGGGCAGATTTTGCACAAAGTTTTTCTTCAAACAGAAAACCATGGACATATGGAATGAATTACTAAGTAGTGTGGTGGAGAGAAGGACTTTAGGGACTTTCAAAACTAGACTTGACGTTATTTTGGAAGAATTAAGTGGTTAGGACTGGCGAGCTTTATTTGGCTAAATGGCCCATTCTCGTCTAGATTGTTCTAATGTTCAGTTTTAGATAAAATAGAATTAGCTGTGAATAACTCTTTTTAATGTCAATAAATATTTAAAATAGCAGTCTCAAGCCCCCAGTGGTTGATTTCAGGTGTTTTGTTTCACCAGCCATTCAAGAGTTCTCACGTTTCTTTGAAGATTTTTAAGGCTTTGATGCTTTTGAATACTTTGCTTACTTTGTCTGACTTGCTTATGTTATCAGTTTATGTCACCAATTTGTAAATATTACTCAGTGGTGAGCCACAGCCTTTTGTGACAGCACTGAGTGCAAGGCAGGGACCAGCCAACTACAGGATACACTCATACATGAAACGCCAGCTTAGTGTTGATAGAGCAGACGTGTATGGAGGGGACACTTGCTGTGCTCATTCAACTGAGTGTGTATTTTATAACACACTCAAAATATATGAATAAACCAGCACTGTATAGCACTTTAGAAAATTGCTGGGTACACTCAAACACACACCAATACTTACAGTACATGCCCTCAGACAACATAACACAAGGAAAGACGTACTGTGGCTTTATGTGGGGGTCACAATTTCGAAGTTACCAAGTGGACTCCCAGTCACCATTCCAGCTGCCATTTGTACATCACACTGTTTTCGTGGCAGGCGGTTCCATGATTTTATTACCATGGTTTAGCCAATTAAAGTAGCATTGATTAATATCGATATTTTTATGTAGTGCAAAGGAAAATGAATAAAACGTGTCATTGCTTGGGTTATTTCATTCAGAATTTTTATTGCATATTTGAGAGAAACCTTTTCTCAGAGTTTATTTAAATAAGCATATTAAGTGACTTTTATTTTTTGCATTTATTTTCTTTGTTATGTTAATACTGTATTGCAAACTTAATCTCATGTTTCACTCTATTGATGTTCATTTGGGTCATAGAGTTCATTTCTGTTATTACTTTTCCTAAATATTTTTTGGTAGTCAGAACTACTTCACATCTTCTCGTGACATCATCTTGAAATTCATTTGTGTCTCTTTTTGTGTATATGTTGTAAAGGAGTTGCTACAGAGTGACAGACAGGCTCACACTATGCACACTTTGTCAAATGTGTAAAGTTCAGGCTCTTAGCCTATCGGATTATCTGAGTTTGTGGATGCAAACACTCTGGGGACAAATAAACTATCTATCTATCTATCTATCTATCTATCTATCTATCTATCTATCTATCTATCTATCTATCTATCTATCTATCTATCTATCTATCTATCTATCTATCTATCTATCTATCTATCTATCTATCTAGTTTTTAAAAAAATTATCTATCTATCTACCTAAACCTAAGAATTAGCACATGTTTAGAAGTTTTGCAGTAGTTGTTTTGTTTTTCAACCATGACTTAGGATTTCGCTTTTGGTTTTGACACTAATCTTTTGTATCTTTCCGGTTATGATCACTTTTTCTTGCTTTCAAGTCCCATTTTTCTTCCAGGCCCATTTCTTTCTTTCTGCCCTTACATTGTGCCACTTTTATAGCTGGTACAACAGTGACCTTTTCAGGGACTCACAGTGATTCAGTGGTAGATACTGTGATTGTTTCAAGTCTAAGGCCTGAGCCACTACAACAGGCTATTTTTTGCTTATTGACAGATGAAAAATCCTCAAATTATTTGTAATCGTTCATTGGTCACTTGGTGCAGTTGAAAAATATAAGGTGTATGGATAGAGATAGCATTTGTTCAGGAACAGCACAGGGGCTGCTTGTGGTTCTTTTTCATAGATTACAAAAATTCTTCCTTTTTGGACTGATAAGAGCTTATCAGCCAATCAAGTGCCAATTAACAAATGGATCTGCACAATTTTGAAATGTGTGACACACTTGTTAGCATTGCTACATCACATCTCCTGAATTCTGAGTTGAAAACCTGACCCGCAGGGCGGCACAGGGGCGCAGTGGTAGCGCTGCTGCCTCGCAGTTGGGAAACCCGGGTTCGCATCCAGGATCCTCCCTGCGTGGAGTTTGCATTGTGTGAATTTCCCCTTGGGATTAATAAAGTATCTATCTGTCTATCTGTTCTCCCAGTGTCTGTTTGGGTTTCCTCCGGGTGTTCCAGTTTCTTCCCACAGTCCAAAGACATGCAGGTTAGGTGCATTGGTGATCCTAAATTGTTCCTAGTGTGTGCTTGTTGCGGCTTTGTTTCCTGCCTTCTGCCCTGTGTTGGCTGGGATTATCCCCCGTGACCCTGTAGTTAGGATATAGCAGGTTGGATAATGGATGGATGGAAACCTGACCCGGGATCATATTTACCAACCTTGTGTATGCAAGAAAGGAGGCTTGAAAAAAGAGGGAGGACTTGTGCATATTTATGTCCCATACATATGCAACATTTTGGAGAAACTGGGAAATGATGACACCCTCAATAAAGTAGGGAAAGACAGCCTAATCACACAATTACACACAATAAGTCACATCACCAATATGTCATCATAGTATGTGTTGCTGTGAGTAACATATTACACCTCAATTGTGACGAATATGATGTATAGACTCCATTTTAGTTTCTTTTTAAGAGGGCCAATGCTGCGTATTTGCACAAAAGACCTTTTTGAGGGTTTTTGTAAGTTTATATTGGTGACCTGTTCTCACTTCTCAGGGAACTGGCTGACAAGTCTGGAACATCTCACCCAAGTTTGGAAGACATTAACTGACCAATTATATGAGGTGCTACATTCCGTTGTTGTTTGGTGTGGGTGTACATACATCAAACATAACAGGTTTTTAATGACATAAAAAGGCAGTGTGGAGCAGTGTCCAGTTCTCCTAATGAAAGTGGCATTTAGATTAGATTACATAAACTTTATTAATCCCATGGGGAAAATTCAAATGCATACAGCAGCAGAAACATACAAAACAAAGACACAGACTCACAGGCCAGATAATACAGCCAATCAACCTATCGATACATAGATAGATAGATAGATAGATAGATAGATAGATAGATAGAGTGTATATTGTGCAAATGTGCAGTATTTGAAAATTAACTCAAAGAATACTTCAGGCGGATGCACTGAATTGCCTGATGATAGTGGACTGCTTCTTAGCACACTGTGATGTAATGCACCAGTTGCTAAAAGTGGTCCAAGAAAGAATCTCCTGGAGGAGACGTAGGGCATTTTCATGATGGCATCCAGTTTTCCCAACACACACGTCTCCACAACAGCTACCAGTGTGTACAGCATTCACCCTGTGATGGAGTAGACTTTTCTGATAAGTTCGTTCAGACATTGTGCTTCTTTTGAGCTCAGGTTGCTTTCCCTGGAAACTGCAGTGCAGAACATTCCACTGGCTACTATGGACTGATAGAACATTTCCAGCAGCTTGCTGTACACATCCAAAGACCTGAGTCTATATATCATTGTATTCACTGAGTTCCGGCCTTCAAGACACTGATTGGCCATAACACACAGCATTTTCTAGTCATACGTCACACAGCTGGAGCATCTTTTTTATTTCTGACCTATCTGTGCAGATGCTTTGCACATTTTTCTTTCCATCAAGAAGACATAAATTCCTTGAGATTAGTAATAAATCATTTGTTATTATTATTTCACAAGGTCTTGTGTGTTTTTTGACTCTGGGTGGGGGGGGGGGGGCCTACTTTAAGGTTTGTTTTCACTCTCTGCCGTGCCATGTAGCTAATTGTGCATACATTTGACCAGCTATGGTGAGTGAGTGAGTGCCCAGAGATTAATGTTATATACTCAGCAGCAGTTCTTGATCTGCACCAGAATTTCCCTGTTTGAACTTTGTAAATGTATGCATATCAGTGTGTACTGGCACACCCACTGTTCCTGTGATCTTCCTACATAGTGAGGAGCACAACATGTGCAAACCAGCACTTGAAGCACAATGAATCAATGGAGAGCAACAAAGCATTTTCATAATATCCTTTTTATGGTCAAGTAATTTACCCTTCAAAATATAAATACTGCAAGTTTTTTTTTTATGCATTTGAGGTGCAAATCCAGCTGGAGTATTGATTGGGTAAATGATACCATGCAGACATGTATATGCTGTGGATTATTCCCACAAGTACAAAGTAGATCGGGACGTGCTGTAAAGCATGAGGTGGTGCACACTTACTGTTTGCAGGCCTGAAAGTTCTACACATGTGCAATTGGGTAGTGACATTCCCATCCAAGATGCCTCCTATACTATAGATCAAAGATGTTATGTCGGCCTTACAAAGCATTATGGGGCTCTGGAAAAAAAAGTATTCCTAAGCCAGCCACACAGTGGATTTTTAGGAAATATCTAAGTGAACAATGTCGCTGGTGAATGTAGCAGAAAATCTTTAGGTAACAATCGTTGTCTCTTAAGTTTTTCAGTTATATTGCCATTTGTCTAACTGCTAGTAGGATGAATTAATTTTGTTATGCAGTCCCAAGGTTGCTGGAATGAAGTATCAGGTAACTCTCTGTGTGACATATTAGAGAATGATTTAATGTTCCATGTATGGACCTATTTGTAATATGTTATCAGCTATATTCTCCATGCCAAAAGAGCCCCTATGTCCGGTCACTGTTCAAGGAGTTAATGTAGAGGTGGACCACTCCTATAAGTAATTAGGGGTCCACATTAATTACAGGTTGGACTAGTCTCTAAACACAAAGGGTCTCTATAAGAAAGGGCAGAGAAGGCTCTTCTGCCTTAAGCGACTGTGCTCCTTTAATTTGGGAAGTTTCATCCTTCATGTCTTCTATAACTCTGTGAAGACCAGTGTGATTTTATACACTGTGGTGTGCTGGGCTGGTAACATCTCTTCAAGAGCGGCCCACCGAATCAACAAGCTACTTAAAAGGGCAGATCAGTTATGGAACACACTCTGGACCCACTGGAGGTAGTAACAAAGGAGAAAAATAAAACAAAGATGGGTGCATCATGAACACACTAACACTAAGGACTTTCAGCCAATGGACCATTCAGCAGAAGTGTGTCAAGAAATGCTAAGGGGGCTTCTTTATTCCAACAGCAATATGACTCCTCAATGCAAACTTTTCTTTGTTTTTAATTTTCTTGCTTTATTGTCATTTTGGTATGTGTTTATTTATTTATCTATTGATTTATTTATTTATTTAAGAGTTTCTATAAAAAGCCCAATTTCTCCCTGGGGACAAATAAAGTTCTATCTATCTATCTATCTATCTATCTATCTATCTATCTATCTATCTATCTATCTATCTATCTATCTATCTATCTATCTATCTATCTATCTATCTATCTATCTATCTATCTATTCTCTTGTATATCCATAACATGTAAAGCCTTTGCTTACCAAAGTGCTCCAAAGTATCTTTCTTTAAATAATTTCTTTATCTCCCTATTATTTAAAAAAAATCCTGGGACGAGATGTGACTTTTTAGCCTGGGACAAGATGTGATTTTTTCAGAGAGATAATTTCATGTCCCGTGAGACGAGACTTTTTGCCAAGAGATTTAACCATGCCTGGGCCTGGAAATAAAAGACAAAGAGTAGATGACAAAGTAGAATGTCATAAAGAATTCAAAAACATTGGCGCGATACACATGCAGAGCAAGTTAGAGATAATGAAAGTACTAAAATTCGAAAGTCTCAAAAAATGATAGTAAAGATCACGTTAGCGCAAACAAATGGAAATTATTACTCGATGAAATAACAACAGCGAAAAGAGATCGAGAATATGGACATAGGTGATATGACAAAAGTATGTAGATATTGTTCGGATTTAAACCTTAAGTCGGAGACTTGTAGATCTTCTAATTCATGTTGCCATCAGGGAAAAGTAGTGTTTCTTCACAATGAAGAGGCGTATCCGTGAGAATTAAAAGATTTGTTGTTTGGTGAAAGTGAAATCCATATACGTGAGTGGCAGGCTGGGGGATTGGCGAGCAAAGTGAGCAGGGGGTGAAGCGCCCTAGTACTTACATATTCTAAAGTGTGAAGAACCTTTTTATGTAAGCTGAACCAGGGTCAAGGTATTATTTTTCCCTTTCATGAAAATTCACTGTGAAAATTGCATTGGCGAATTTCACCGATCAACCCTAGTGAACACAAACTAAAACTGCCTAAAGTGGTAAATTTTATTACTTGCAGTTTCCTTTCGTTACCATAAGCATATTGCAACTCATGTTTATTGTAATCATTTTGTTGCTGTCTTCAGTGTTAAACATGAGTGAGGGTGCTACGTCAGCATGGCCAGTGCTGGTGAACTGTGATGGACACCATCATTTTAACTGAGCACAGCTTGTTCATCTCTCCCTCTCATTGTTTTAGTTTTCCTTTGCATTTTGTTGTACTATCTTCTGTGATATTTGCATGGTCACTTTCTTTGTTGGACAATCTGACACTGTTTGCCTTGTCACTTTGTTCTTCTTTGAAATCTTTTTCATTTTGTTGTAGTTGTTGTGACTGAATTACTTGTGTGAGCGGAATCAAACTTGAAGTAACGAGAGCTGTTATTCATTGTTTTGTATGGTGTAATGTGCCGAGAAATAGTGACGTAGTGCGGTTGTGTAATCAGCGTGTGTGCTTTTTAAACTTCAAAACTACATTATTTAATATGTATATTATTTATATGAGCCTCCCTCATGCTGGCCCCACCACTTAATCCTGGTCTTGTGACAGTATCAGAAGATAAACTGGGACTGCAGAAGAAGAAACAACATTAGTAGAACAATGAAATACTTACAAACATTACCTAATAATCAAACAACTTTCTTTTTTCCTGCCACCATTGGCTCAGCATGCTCCCTTTACTAAAGTCATCAAGGTTAACACAGGAGATGGGTAAGTCAGTAAAGCTGTAGTTTTTCATTATATATAATAAAGTATCACTGAGTACCCTAAAGTCTTGAAGACATTGATTCCTAAAACCACCTCCTTTCTTGGTTGACTCCTTTATCTCATATTATTTGTGAAAATAAGATACCATGTAAATTGGGGCCATAATATATACTTAGGGTCTTGATCCCTTTGCATGCAGGTGTTATGGGTCACCAGGAGAACAATGTAAAGAAAAACAGACAAGGGGTCAAAACCATAAAGATTGGAAGAAGCTGTGTGGCAATCCAAAATGAAAGGCTAACTCAGAGTCCAAAGGTGATAGCAAAGCTTGAGATTTAACTTACACAACAATTTTCTGTACTGTGATTCGAAAATGGTTTTATCTGCAGCTCAGTTAGAGAAGAATTGAATGACAGAATGACAACAATATAAAATAACAGTCAAAATACCCCAAAATAATAAACATTTCCAAATATTGACTTAAAATATCTGAAAAATTACCAGAAGTAAGAATACTCCTAACAACAGGAGCAATCATAAAATTTGAGCGTGGCTAAGACTGCTATATAAATAAAAAATGTTCAAGTCTCATGTTTACAACAAAAAAAGATACTATTGGGCACAAAGTTAAGCAGCACACACGTGATACAAGAGCCCAAGTACCTCGATGACACGGGGCACAACTATAGAGAGCTGTCTGTCTCGGCTTTCCAACTTGGAGTTCTCAGGGTCTTATAAACCCAAATATAAAATTATTTCTGGGATTAGGGCAACTTAAAAATAAAAATGAGGCCTCCAATAAACAGCACCACCCGGAGGCTCCTAGCTACATTACAGCTGAAATACCTCACTTAAAGAACGAGGCCACCTCTGAGCAGCTGTATACTCTCACTGGGACCTTCTGCCAGCTTCCATTGTGGGAGCTTTGCCAGCATTTGTCGTTATGCCAGAATCCTCCACTTTGTGTTTAACCACCAGCAGTGGTCCTGTGCTTACTACTATCCACAGTGGGCAAGACCACCCCTCGGGGCACACACCTGATTCTTTCTATTTAGAGCCTGTACTTGCTGTCTGGAGTGGGGATCCGTGACTAACAACTTTAAACAGACTTTATTTTTTTCCATGGATAACTAAAAATACTTATTTAAAAGGGTCATGCACTTTAATTAAAGTGTTTGTTAATGTTCAAAAATATGTTTTAAGTTAGTAGCAGCCCATACAGTCCAATGATAATTCAGAATCCTTGTAAGGCCTATTTCTAAAGCACAGCATAGTTTCTTTTCTTAAAGCATATTATAAATTTAGTTATAAATTATAATTCTAAAAGTCTGAAGGATATTTGGATAAGGGTGCTTACTATTATATTGTGTGAAAATGGTGCTTTACTTTAAGTCAGTGGTTCCCAGTTTTCATAATTTTATTTCCATTTTCAATTCAATGTGATAGGACGCGACATCTGGCGGACCTGGTGCAAACCAGTAACTCACTTAGTAATTACTATTTGCGGAAGCCTCTACAAATGGTTACTAGATGGTGCTCTACAATAATTAAGTTTCTCGATTGTTTTAGTAGTTTGTCAAACTTTCTCTGTACTTTGTGTTCATATATACAGTAAATTGCTATCGGTTTCACATAGTCTTAGTGTTGAATTCGTTTTCAGAGATTGTATCAATTGTATATTGTTGTGATTAAGTCAAGTGAAGTATTTCTTCTCGTATGTATTTTTAAAAATGGATCCGTTTTTACTAAGCAGTAATAAGCGTTGTGAGAGTGAAAATAAAGAGGGCACACAGTCAACCAGTGGCAAATATCAAAAATCTGATGATAGTTATTTGGACTTCGTTTTTACGTTGACAGAAGTCAATGGTGAAGAGAGGCCGCAGTGTGTACTGTGTATGAAAGTGTTGGCATCAGAGCGTACGCTACCAAGTAAGTTGAAATGCCTTTTAGAAACCAATCATCCCAGCATAGTTAGTAAATCTCGTAACTACTTTACCAGAAAGTTAAAAGAGTTAAATCAACAAAAAGGTAGGTTTTATAAGCAGGCATCAATACCAAGCAATGCATTGCTAGCATCTTACAAGATAATAATAATAATAATACATCTTATTTATATAGCGCCTTTCCCATGCTCAAGGCACTTATGACCTTAAATATGTGTTTTATTTATTTTTATTGAACCCTTTAATAAAAAAAAAATATCAGCTATTCTGCAAATGAGAATTTGATGGGGGTGGGGGGGATTTGGGGGTGCACCTTGGGTAAACCTGGATTCAGCAAGGGCGCAGAGAATCAAAAAAGTTTAGGAATCACTGCTTTATTGGTGATGTCTTGTCAGTTAATACTCATCTGAGTCAGTGTGAGTGTGAACTGTTGTCTCAGGGTGCGTCCTGCTGTACTGGGCCTTCAGAAAATATTCAGAACACTTTGTTTTTTTCTCATTTTATCATGTTGCAGCCTTTATTCGCTGATTAGAAGTCACAGCAAGTCCAGTACTGTGATGCCAATCTTAGTGATGGTCAATCTTTTTAATATGTCATCTGTTTGCGCCACTGCATACCAAGCGATTTGCTGCCTTATGGCTGTGCCTGTCCCAGCAGAAATCATTTTTATTTAATGTAAATGTAGAAGAACTTGTCCGAGAAGAACATAGTATTCAGTCCATCAGCCTTGCAGAAGCTACAGCCTGCCAGTATTGGAGTATTGAATCATTGACAGCCATGTGTATACATGCAGTGGATTCAGAAAGTATTCAGACCCCCTTCACGTTTTACACATTTTGTTATGTTGCTGTCTTGTGCTAAAATCATTTAAATTCCTTTTTTTCCTCTTCAAGCAGCACTGAATACCCCAAAATGACAAAGCAAAAACAGGATTTTCAAAATGTGTGCAATTTATTAAAAATAAAAACCTGTCATATAACATTGACACAGGTATTCATACCCTTTACCCAGCACTTAGCTGAAGCACCTTTGGCAGTGATTCCAACCTGGAGTCTTCTTGGGTCTTTGCACACCCGGATTTGGGGATTTTCTCCCATTCTTCTCTTCAGATCCTCTCAAGCTCTGTCAAGATGGATGGAGCAACAGTGATTTTCAGGTCTCTCCAGAGATGTTCAATTGGGTTCAAGTCCGGGTTCTGGGTGAGCAACTCAACAACATACCCGAGTTGTTTTTAAGCCACCCTTGTGTTGTCTTTGCTTTGTGCTGAGGGTCATTGTCCTGTTGGAAGGTGAACCTTTGGCCCAGTCTGATATTCAGAGTGCTCTAGGGCAGGTTTTCATTAAGGATATCTCTGTACTTTACTCTGTTCAGTTTATCCTCAACCCTGATAAATTTCCCAGAAAAACAATCCCACAGCATGATGCTGCCACCATCATGTTTCACTATTGGAGTGTATTGCACAGGTGATGATTGGGGCCTGGTTTCCTCCAGACATGACACAGTAATGTTGGTTTCATCAAACCAGAAAATCTTTTTTTTCAGTCTTTTTGGTGTATTTTTGTACACTCCAAGTGGGCTTCCTTGTGTCTTTTAATGAGGACAGGCTTCAGTCTGGCCACTCTGTCATAAAACAGGGAAGGGCTGCAGTGATGGTTGTCCTTTAGAAAACTTCTCCCATCTCTACACAGTTTCTCTGAAGCTCAGGCAAAGTAACCATTGGGTTCTTGGACACCTTTCTTATTAAGGCCCTCCTCCTCTTTGTGAACTCAAGGAGTAGTTGTGGTTGTTTCAAACTTCTTCCATTTAAGAATTATGAAGGGCTCTTGGGAATCTTCAATGCTGCATGGATTTTTTTTATAGATAGATCTGTGCCTGAACTCTATCCTGTCTCTAACCCATCCATCCATCCATTTTCCGACCCGCTGAATCCGAACACAGGGTCACGGGGGTCTGCTGGAGCCAATCCCAGCCAACACAGGGCACAAGGCAGGAAACAATCCTGGGCAGGGTGCCAACCCACCGCAGGACACACACAAACACACCCACACACCAAGCACACACTAGGGCCAATTTAGAATCACCAATCCACCTAACCTGCATGTCTTTGGACTGTGGGAGGAAACCGGAGCGCCCGGAGGAAACCCACGCAGACACGGGGAGAACATGCAAACTCCACGCAGGCAGGACCCGGGAATCGAACCCAGGTCCCCAGATCTCCCAACTGTGAGGCAGCAGCGCTACCCACTGCGCCACCGTGCCGCCCCTGTCTCTAACCTCTGCTGGCAATTCCTTCAACGTCATGGCTTGGTTTTTTGCTCTAATACAAATTTTCAGCTGTGGGACCTTCTATAGACAGGTGTGTGTCTTTCCTAGTCAGTCCAATCCATTTGATTGACAATCGATGGACTCCAAACAAGGTGGGGAAACATCACAGTGATGATCAATAAAATGGGATGCACCCGAGCCAGTGTCAAAGCAAAAGTTCTGAATACTTATGTCAATGTGATATTTCACTTTTTCATTTAAAAAAAAATGTAAACCCTTCTAAAATCCTGTCTGTCAGTTGGGGAAATTGAGTGTGGCTTGATGTGATAACAAATGAATTTAAATGATTTTAAATGAAGAGGTCTGAATACTTTCTGAAGTCACTGTATGAATGCAGAATATGGCCAAAATGGCTTTCGATGATTCAGGTAGCAATTGCCCCAATGCTGGGAGGCTTTGGCTTCTACAAGGCTGATGGACTGAATGATATCTTCTTGTCTGACAGTTTCTTTTATTTTTATGTTAAATAGCTGTGTAAGGCCATTCTGTAATCCTAGAAACTCCTAGAAACTATTGAAATCATCAGAAAAAAAATTGAAATGCAGAGTCGGCGGTGTCGTTTTGTGGACATGTTCTCCCCCTTGTCTATCAGTGGCTACTTTGCCGATGGAGTCGCTTTCTTTCAGCTTCATGCTGCAGTCTCGTACTCCGTTCTTCTGACTCATTAACTTGGGGCCGCCTTGCTGGCTCATTGAGCTTCATGCAGTAGCCTCGCACTTCCGGGCCAGACAGACAGACATATGCACTTCCATGCATGAACTTTTATATATAAGATAAATTATTCTGAACTCCTGGATCATTCCAGTTCAATGAGCTAAAACTTATTTCTGCTGAGACAGGCGTGAGCCATAAGACAGCCAATTATTTGGTATATAATGGCGCAAACACAGACAGAATATCAAAAAGATGAACCATCACTAAGGCTGGCATCACAGTGCAGGACTTGACATGACTTCTAGTCAGACAGCCTCCCATATTTAACAAATAATGATGGTGAATCGAATTGCTTTGGAGGGTGTCAAATTCTACAACTTGAAATCACAAGAAGTCAATTCTTGATGAGTCTCCTTATGGTTTCAAGTCTTGCATTGCCCTGTGGGAGTACCAGAAAGTCACCTAATTTTGGCAGCCAATAAACATGGAGCATAAAAACAATAAGGAGAAGATACACAAAGTAAGCAAATGTCATGAAAAATAAGCCATAGCCTGTGCTTTCCTGTGGTGTGCAAACATGAAACATCAGGTGGACCTTTGTACTGGTGCTAAAGTTTGATGAGCATCTCTTCCGTTTGTACAGCTCAAAATACATGCTTTGCTTCTTTCCTTGATCCCATTTTTATTCTTCACTGTTTGTGGGCAATGTATAAATTAAACTTACTTTTATCCAAAAGCAGTCGACATCTGTTAATTCTTGCTGAAACAAGACCACATCCATAGAACTTTTGACTTGCTACAAGAAAATCCAGCCAATGTGACTTTGTCATAATCAGTTCTAGTTGTAGAGCTCTACAAATGCCTAAATGGAGATGTCACGCTATACATCTGACAGCAGTGACCATGCCCTGCAATAATTTATGTGATTTACTTAAGATTATGTAAATGAAAGCTACACCTGAAACCTTACAAAGGTGACTGACAATAGACTTACACTTTAAAATAACTGCCAGCTGTGACTCCTTGTCACCCTTAAATACATTAGCAGAAGAATAATATGACATGAAGAGCTGCTGAGTGGTTAGTGCACCAGTGTCACAGCTCCAGGAGTTGGGATTTGAATTCTGGCACCAGTCACTGTCTATGTGGAGTTGTGCATTGTGTCCATGTCTGTGGGAATGTTCCTCCAGGTATTCCAATTTTTATCTGACATCCCAAAAGCACATGTGTTAGATTAATTGTCATCTCCACATTAGCCTATTATAAATGAGTATGGGTGACTCTGAGTGTGCCCTTTCCAGGCTTCTCTGCTATCTAGTGCAAAATAATGCCAGGATAGATTTCAGCTCCCTGCATTGGACATGTTGAGTAAATGCAAATGGACAGAAGTTATCAAGATCTAAATGTAAAATTCACAAAATGGCTGCACTTAGTATTTCACTCCAATATCGCCAGGCAGTTATTGTGTTTTAAAAGCTGTATGCTCCACCAGTGATTTGTCATATATATCAAATGAAGATGCAAGTTTACAGGGGGATATTATAGTCATGGGGTTCTTTAATTATTTGAATATTAACTGGGATAATGTTGCAAATAGTGCAGCACAAGAGTTTTTAGAAGTAATCAGTGACTGTTTTTTAACACAACATGTTAAAGCACCAACGCAGGATTAATCCTGTCTGGATTTAGTATTTTGTAATAATCAGGATAGAATTGAGGGTGTACAAGTGATTGAACCACTAGGGTCAGGAGACCATAATATAATACAGTTCTTAGAGTTTTGTAAGAGTGCCGATGCAAAGGCTAAAACTTAACTTTAACTTTGGTAGGGCAAATTTTGAGCAGATGTGGCAAAGTCTAAGGAGGATAGACTGGGATAAGCTTTTAAGTGTGGAGGCAGTTGAGGAGCAGTGGAACAGGTTTAAAAATGTTTTACATATAATGCAGGAAACATAAATTTAGAATTAGTAGGAAATTTTTAAAAACTCTGCAGTGGGTTATTAAAAAGATGAAAAGGAAGCTGCAAAGGGGAAAAAACAGCTGTATAAGTCATGTAAGACTATTAACTCCATTGTTAATTGTAGGGCGTATGAGAGAATGAGGGCAACCATTAAGAAGGATATTAGTGGGCTAAAAGACAGAGAGGAATATAGCAGACAAGGCAAAAGATGACCGTAAGAGGTTCTTTCAGTGTTTTACTAATAAAGGTACAGTCAATGAGGAGGTGAAGTGCATCAGGAATAGTAAATGAGAATAAAAAATACAGACAGTGAAATAGCGGATGCCCTAAACTTACATTTTTCTGAGGTGTTTACAAGTGAGCAAGTGGATAACCTCCCAGAGGTAAACGTGACTACTAAGGAGGTACTGAGGGATTTGGAAATTCTAAAGGGAGAAGAGCTGTTTAGATTAAATAGGCTGAAATCAAACAAATCACCAGGACCAGATAATATTTACCCTCAGGTTCTTAAGGAGGTTAGCAAGTATGAATATAAACCCTTGATGCACATTTTTGGGAAGTTGCTGTGCACTGGGGAAATTCTGGAAGACTGGAAAATGACAAATATAAATATATACATATTATATAAAAAGGTGACCAGGCTGCTCCAAGCAACTATAGACTAATAAATTTAACATGCATCACAGAAAAATTAATGGAAGGAATTATTAAGAATAAGATTGAGCAACACCTGGCAAGGACTGGAGTTTTACTGAGCAGACAGCATGGGTTCAGAAGAGGGAGGTCGTGTTTTACTAACATGCTGGAATTCTATGAGAAAGCAACTAAAAGGGTTTGATCAAAGTGGAGCTTATGATATTATTTATCTTGACTTTCAGAAAACATTTGATAAGGTGCCACATGAGAGGTTGGGCATCAAACTAAAATTAGAAGGAGTTCAGGGTGATGTTTGTAGATGGGTGCAGAATTGGCTCAGACACTGGAAGCAGAGGGTGATGGTGGGATCAACCTCATCAGAATTGGCTGATGTTAAGAGTGGTGTTCCATAGGGGTCAGTGCTAGGGCCGCTGCTATTTTTAATATATATATATATATAAATGATTTAGTTAGGAATATAAGTAACAAGATGGTTAAGTTTGCAGATGATACCAAGATACGTGGATTGGCAGATAATCTTGAATCCATTCAGTCATTTCAGATGGACTTGGAAAACATACAGGCTCAGGCAGATTTGTGTCAGATGAAAATTCATGTAGGTAAATGAAAAGTATTACATGTAGAAATAAAAAGGTTAGGTTTGAATACACAATGGGAGGTCAGAAAACTGAAAGTGTACCTTATGAGAAGGATTTAGAAGTCGTAGTGGACTCAACAATCTTAACTTCCCGTCAGTATTCAGAAGCCATTAAGAAGGCAAGCAGAATGTCAGGTTATATAGCGCTCTGATGTGTTGAGTACAAGTCCAAGGAGGTCCTGCTGAAGCTTTATAACGCACTGGTGAGGCCTCATCTGGTGTACTGTGTACATTTGTGGTCTCCAGGATACAAAAAGGACATAGCAGCACTAGAAAAAGTCCAGAGGAGATAAACTTTGCCCAATAATAATGAAAAGCCTAATAAGAAATCTTTGTTTTTGAGCACCGTTTTGATCAAACTTTGTTAACAACGTTGAGAAGTGATTTCTTGCCCTTTAGAAGAAGAAGTGTAACTGACCTTGTAAATGTCTGATTCCCCTTCTGTAACATCCTGACTGAAGTTACTACCACCAGTTTTGGATGCTCATGATTTTTTTGTTTAAACTTTGGATCTGGATGGTCACCACAGGGGCCTTTTATTAAACTGAGCTGTTCTGGAAAAACAGTGGAAAACTGGCAGATGATTGTCATAGCACATGCGGCTGAAACATGTAAGCCCTTCTGGAAATGGCCGAGGTGTGGCCGCATTTCTGCTTTTACTAATTCACATTTTGCCTCTGATTTCAAATGGGGGCTACCTTGTCTTACGAGACAAGCTTCCTGGCATCGTGTTGAGGCGAGCTGGCTGGAAGGAGCTGGGCTCTTGAAAATGTGGTTTTAATTAGAGTGCCTGGAGGACTAGGGTGCGGTGCGTGGTTATAAAGAAAACTGTTACCATCTGGAGCAGCAAAGATCTTTCTTTTCTTTCTTTTTAAAGGAAAGGAACTGTTCATAATTCCGAATTCTGTCATTTTCTTTACCATATATTAATGCAACACAAAAGGTGCACATTTATTTTTAAATTTAAATATACAGTATAAAACAGTGATATGTATATGTTTGACTTGACTGGAAGGTTCTTAACTTTCACACCAAAAACTGCATTTGGTCATTCTGAACATCCATCCGTTTTCTGAGCCTGGTGTGTCCACGTCACATATGCAGTGAGCTGAAGATCTGAACCAAGTGTACGGCAGAAATCTACCCTAGACGAGAACCCAGTCCTTAATGCCTAAATAGGTTTCCTTTTATAAATGATTGTAAATGAAAATGATGCATTTCTGAATTCACTTTATCCAAAATAGATTTGTGGGGAGAGGAGGCTATTGTGACAGCGTCCCTGGATGGGATGAAATGAAAGTTTACTTACACTCTTATGCTAAAGCTGAAGATAGCCAAGCTGACAAATGTGGACTTTGAGGTGACCGTGAGGTCTTGTCATTTGATGACATTGACACTCCCTTAAAAGCAGACTACCTGTACATTTGAGAGCTACTCCATTTATTTTATGAACCTACTTCTATTACAGGATCGTGGGCAAACAAAGATTGCAAGACAGGAGCCCCACAAACACACACACAAACAAATCCAGTTAATCGCACACACACGTTAATTGTTGGGGATGTAGCAGAAAAAAAAATGAAGAATTGTGCAAACATGGAGAGAACGTTCAAATTCCACACATATGATGATGTGGGAAAGTATTTATGAAACATCTCAGAATTACTCCTAGGAATTGCACTAAATGCATGGCTAGGATAAGAACTTATAGGATAAGAGAAGTGCATATTTATGAAGTGTCCTACACTTACTCTCTATGGGGAGTGGGAGTTCACATTTGAGAATGAATGAATGAATGAATGAATGAATGAATGAATGAATGACGTCATGATATCATAAAATGCTGAGCAGAAAATTGGAACACATGCTGATATTTTGTAATTTTCTAGGGCTGCATAATAATAATAATAATAATATTCAAAGTAGTAGGAGTTGTAGAAGAAGAAGTGGAAGAAGGAATACATAATAAGGTAGGACATTGCGCTAAGCTGCACGTAATTGTTGCCATTTCACAATAACAACAAGAAAGTAAAGATCAAGGGTTGACCTGCCATCTGTGGAGGAACTTTTGGGTGAGCATCGTGCCAACCTCAACAAATGGGAAATCCTACAGAAAATAATGTTTAGCCATATTTGGAAAGGATTAGATTTACACCAAGAGGTGGGGAAAATAAATTATTACTGGAGAACCTCTCTAGTTTTATCCACATCCAAATCGCTCAAATGACAGAATTCTACAGCGTCTTTTTCAGTTTTTGTTTGTCTGAATGTCGTCATTTTGTGTTTCTGGTTTTCGTGTACATTTGCCATTTGTTTTCATCTTCTTGGTGTGATGCCATACACACATGCCATGCAGGGCCATCTTAACAGCATTATAGGCCCCCGGGCAAGGCAGTGCACTAGGGCCCCTACCTACATAACCACTCAACAAGTCTCAACATACATAGATTAGCATGGTGCCCCTATGCTTGTGAAGCCCCCAGGCAACTGCCCAGCATGCCCATGTGTTAAGATGGCCCTGGACTTATGACAGTATGGTGGCAGTGTTAACGTAAGTTGACCACATGGTTAAAATGGTGTCTGAACTTTGCTAAATAATAAAGGAAAGCCTCATGAGAAAACTTTGTTTTTGAGCACTGTTTTGATTAGAATCTTTTGGTCACAAATCTAATTATTTTAATAATTCTGAGAAGTGATTTCTTGACCTTTAGTGTAACTGACTTCTATAATGTCCCTAGAAGTCACTGCCACCAGATTTGGATGCTCATTCATTTTTTCCTTAGGCTCTGGATGGTCACCACAGGGGCCTTTTTTATTAAACTGAGCTGTACTGGAAAAGGAGTGGAAAACTGGCAGAGAATTGTCATAGCACACAGAGATTGGTGAGACATATAAACATGGACAGAACCATCAAATTCCACACATAGTATGACCTGGCCCGTATATATATTAAGTATCTTAGAATTTCTCCTAGGAACTACCCTAACAGTCTGACTTGGATAAGAATTTGTCCTACCTTAGAGTAGGACATGAGAAGAATTTATGAAGGTATCCTAAAATCGCGCCCAGTGAGGAATGGGAGCTCATATTAGAGAATGTATGACATCAATACTTCACCCTGAGCAGCTAATTGGAACTCATGATGACATTTTGGAGTTTTCCGATACTAACACTAAGGCTCCACCACAATAATAATAATAATAATAATAATAATATTCTTCTTCTTCTTTTGGCTGCTCCCGTTAGGGGTTGCCACAGCAGATCATCTTTTTCCATAAATAATAATATTAGTGTACAATAATAGTGTAGAAGAAGAAGAAGGAAAACATAATAAGTTAGGACATTGGGCTAAACTGCATATAGTTGTTGCCACTTTGCAACATAAAGAATGATACTGCAACAGGCAATGAGATGGACAGACTGAAATAAACAGATACACACCAAATGAGAGTAAGGCCTGAAATTGGGCATGTCTATTCAACAATGGATGCTGCACTGATTGTTTCTGCCTTGTGCCCTATGCTTGCTGGATTAGACTCTCTTCCCTGCAACTATGCTCAAGCTAAAGCAGCTTTAGAAACTGGATGGGTGGATGGAGGATTCAGAGCCGTACATTCAGATGAATTACCTTCCTGCATTGTAAAGTTAACAGTTATACTGTTTTTGAAGTCACATTCTTTCTTTCATTTTCAGGATCGTCTTCCACTATACCATACATTTCATTTCTATAGGATCCCTTCACATCTTCACTGATTATTCTAATGCCCTGGGAGTCCCCACTTGCCTTCTTGAACCTCTCCGGGCTTGTAAAGTGTAACACAAGTGTTCCAGAGTTTTGTGAATGCAGAGTTCGGTGTATCTGTGTGACATTTCACTGTCAATCACTCATCCAGCCCCACATATCTTAATGTCTACTACAATAAAGTTTGCAACACTTGTGTATTGATACTGAGATTCACATATACATGCTCATCCATACTTGGGCCAATAATCTTTATGTGTATGCAAAATTGCATGAATGCAGCTTGCTTTAACATTACCTTACATGGAGTGCTGGGGAGATGTATTAATCTGCGTATTACCTCATGTGTTTTAAGGGTGTTTAAAGTTTGGTGCAAATTTTGAGAAATGGTAGGTTGTGATATACCCAAATTCTCATCACCTCACACATAACTTTACCAACACCTTCATGTCAGCTGACAGCACACGACTTTTCATGTAGATGGAGTGATCGAGTACAATACAAGATTTGTTATAAACATTTTATTTCATCTCTGTCAAATTGATATATTTTTATAAGTTCATTGATGCCCAGCATTTCCAACACATTCAGCCTTTCCTAGTACTTGTGTGCCGATCACTGCCTGAATGCCATTTTCTGTCCGCTCCTACCGAGTTAGGGCAGCTCACAAGCTTTTCTTAATCTTGCTGAAGTTAGGATTAGCTTCTTAAATTAGAAACAGTGACATTGTCAATCCCGCTCCAAAGAGTAGGACTAACTTTGCATCACTCTGAGATTTTTGAGCCAGTCAGAACGCTTGATAAATATGGGCACTAGCCAGAAACTGAATCCAGATCCCTGCATTTTAAATCTAATCACTTTGCTGCCCCAGAAGATGTGCTTAGAGTGTACAGTAGGTATGCAACTGAGCGGCCTCATTGGAATACAGGTTAAGTGGAGCCTTGCAACTCCTGTGGTTAACTCCATTAATTGCTTTCTGGCCCTTTGACAGTTCCTTTGTCTGGTATTCATTGATTTGTTTTACATATTTTGCCCAGTTCTCAGGCACTGAAATGTATCAGTTTTATTTTGAACACGTTGCTGCAGTACTTGAAAGAAATGCCATGCATCTACAGAGTTTCTGAACAGTCTGCATGTTATCTTTGTGTGTTTGTAGAAGTCTGCATTGATCTTCCTCCCACAAAAGATGTACAGCTTAGGTGATTTGGTGCAGTGTGAGTGCTGGTGCCTTGCGATGAGCCAGCTACCCATTCGGGTTTGATTCCTGCTTTAGACCTGACAATACACTGAAAGGTATCATCCACTTGCAATCCTATACATGGATTAAGTGACTTTGTCTTATTTATTGTCAGGACCAGTCAGACAGCGAGAGTCTTCTAGGTGATGCTTTTCAATCAGAATAGTGGCCAAAATGTCAAGTGTACAAAAGAGGGGAGATGAAGAAAGGGAGTCATACTGACTACAAATAGAAGATCAAAGTCAGATCCTAATAGCTACACTGGCTTTGATTATTAAATGAAAGTAGTTCCTTGCTGGCCAGATGGGACTCCTTACTTGTCTGTCTACTTCAATCTTGAGCCTTTCTCTGCACTGCCTCTCTATTTGCTGGGCCTCTAAGTCAACTTCTTATTCAATGATTCTTATTCTCTAAGATAGCCCTTGAATCCATATTACGTTGGGGGTTAGGGATGCCCTAAAATGCTTCATTAACCACTGGAGACCCTTAATTTCACTGTACATCCAGTGTACCTGCCTGCCCTCCGTTATGGAGTGTGGAATCAGTTTGGTTTTCTCTAACTGATGGAGTGTCCCCATTGACTGTTATAGGCCTTTCACCTTCTTGATGTCCATTGTAGTGGGTGGGTGGACTTTTCTTTTACCAGTGTGAATTCCTTTTATGTCAGCTACTACTAGACCTGCTGCCTGATGCTGTTTAGTGTCTTTTCATCCTTAATTATCACTTGTCATCTAGAGAACTCATCACATACTGTATCTAGTGGATTCAGAAAGTATTCAGACCTCTTCGCTTTCTGTACACTTTATTGTGTCATAGATACAATTTTAAGTTGAGAAATTTTTCACTTTTGCCCATCGCTCCACACTCAGTAACCCAAAATTACAAAGTGAAAACCTGCTTTCAGAAAGGTGTGCAAATTAATTAAAAATCAAAAACTGAAATCTCCCATTTATGTAAGTATTCAGACTCTTAGTTCATTATTGTAGACGCCCCTTTGGCAGCAATTATGACCTAGAATCTTCTTGAGTACGTCTCCAGAAGCTTTGCAAACTTGAATTTTGGCACTTTATCCCATTCTTCCTGGCTGATCTTGCCAGATGGGAATCAATTGGATGGGAAGTGTCTGTAAGCTGCCATCTGCTGGTCTCTTTGCAGATGTTTTGTGGGTTTGGCTGGGCTACCCAAGGACAGACAGAAACCTGTCTACTCTAGCATTCGGGTCATTGCCAAGGTGACATGTTGCCCCATTCTAAGGTCACAGGTCTTCTTCAAGGACCTCTCTGCATTTACATGGATTCATCATTTCCTCAGTTCTGACCAATCTCCCTGTCCCTGCACTGAGAAGCACTCCCCTAGCACAATGCTGTCACCACCACACTTCATCAGACCAGATCCTTTTCCTCTTGCTCTCAGAATCCTTTAAACTGTCATATACCTTTAACTCAAGAATGGCTTCTGACTACCCATCATAAATGCCTGATTGATGGAGTGCTGCCACCAACATGCTTCATTGTAGCGGCGATATTAGAGAGGTGATGAGCAGTGCTTGGTCTTTTCTGACATAATGCTTGGAGTTTTGCCCAAAGAGTTCCATTCTCTCCTTGTCAGAACATCCTTTTCCTCATGCTCTCAGATTCCTTTAAAGGCTGTCATATGCCTTTTACCAACAGGAAGCTTCCATCTAGCCACTCTACCATAAACCCTTATTTGAAGGAGTGCTGCTGAGATTGTCATCCTTCTGTCAGGCTCTCCCATCTCAGCAGAGGACTTCTGAAGCTCTAGAGTTGCCATTTTGTTTTTGGTCACCCCCCTGAGCAAGGCTCTTCTTGCTCAGTTACTCAGTTTGGCCAATTGGTCAGCTCTATGAAGAGTCCTCGTGGTTCCAAACTTTTATTTCACAATTATGGAGGCTATTTTGATCCTGGGAATACTCAAAGCTTTAGAAGTAGTTTTTTAACATTACTTTTGATCAATGCCTCACCACAGTTTGATCATGGAGTTCTGCGGAGAATTCTTTGGACTTTGTGGTTCGTTTTTTGTCCTGACTTGCAGTTTAAATTGTAGGTCCTTATATACACAGCTGTGTGCTTTTGTAAGTGATATCTAGTCAATTAAATGTGCCACAAGAAGACACCAATCAGGTTCTGGACACATCTCAAGGAGAATTAAAGCAAACAGGATGACCTGACCACAATTTGGAGTGCCACAGCAAAGGGTCTGAATAGTTACATGAATGAGAATTTCAGTTTTTGAATTTTAATGAATTTGCAAACTTGTATGAAAACATGTTTTGACATTGTCATTGTGGATTATTTAGTGTAGATTGATGGGCAGAACTGGCAAATATACAGTATCTATTTAAAATTAAATCTACAACACAATAAAGTGTGAAGAAAGTGAAGGGGGTTGAATGCTTTGTCAATTCACTGTATATAGAGAATTGTGGGGTCATCACAAAGCCTGGACAAAATAGTTTATGTGTATTTATTAAATATGTCAACATTAAAGGTTACATTTAGCTAAAGAGCCTTTAGTTCTCTGTCTGGACAGTGGCAGATGTTGCTGTACATCATGAGGGAAGCCAGCAGGACACAGGGTTGTCCCAGACATTAAGAGTTAAAATGGGGTGGACCGAGGGGCTGGTAACTGAAAAATGTCAGACAAAGTAAAGTTTGTAATAGGAAGGGTATTTAAATTTAACATAAAAGTATAAGGTGAAGTGATTGAAAGAAGCCGGCAGCCTGCGAAATCAAGGCCACTCTGTCACGCCTTAGTATATAAAACTGCAGTCTGATGATACTTTTTCTTTAGTTCTAAAAATAGCAGATACTGTGACGGTGATTGAAAGATATATGTAGATTCAAACTTTGAACTTCTGGAAGAAAAGATCATATGGGGCTTTGACTCAGAATGGATTTTCTTTGAGAGGAATGGCAGTTCAATTCATTTTTATAGAACTGTCTTCACTGATTATAGGCTGCGAACATTTGTACGAGTTTCTAGCTTTAAGGCAAAGACAGAAATAACTAAACTATACACCATTTATATACATGAAATTAAGTAAAAGACAGTGTAAAACAGAGGAAATTTCAGTAATTTTAAATCATGACAATATAAGCTGATTAATTTGTGTATAAATGTAGCAGAGGAAAATACAAATTTGAATTAACAGCATTCCTGGACAAAATAAACCTTTCGAGGATCCATGATCGGTGTTTAACAGACAAGGCCTCATTAAAAGTTAGACATTGTCACAAATCTGGTGACCTTGGCTGACTGGCTTCCCACCCACTCCTGTGCATCTTATAATATCATAAGTGCATGTTCTCGGCAGTCTAACATGACAATTAAATATATGTGTCCTTGGCTTCCAAAGCTCCTACTGACTCGCTCCCTATGGGCAGGAAATGTAGTTTGGCATTTTAGCAATTGCACCAACAGCCAGCGTTAGATACTGAAGAGAAACAGTAAAAGTGAGGAACAGTAACATTTTATAACAATTGTCAGGCTTTTGTTTGTGTGTTTACAACCACTAAACAAAGATACATTATGAACAGCCAATCAGCATCTTTAATCACAGGAATGGTAGAATAAAGCTGGCCATCTGTAGCCTGGACATAAATTCTGAGACCAACAGGGCATCTCTTAAATAAGCACACAGCTTTTAAGTTCCGCAGCTAAAAGCTCAACCTCCCTTAGGAGTTTTATTAAAGTTTTACATTTTTAGCAGACCAGCATCTTTAGATTCTATTGTATACTCCTGTTTGTATGTGTTGATAAGTTCTGATAAAAAAAGTAAGGCCTAAGCCATTTAAAGCTTAAGAAGTGGATTGATTTTGAAATGGGCCCTAAACGTAACTGGATGCCAGTGTAAGGACTTAAGAACAGAGGTTATGTGGTCTTTCTTCCTACTTCTAATAATGATTTATGCATAAACATTTTGAATTAAACTGAATGCTTCAACTGCGGTGGGTTGGCACCCTGCCCGGGATTGGTTCCTGCCTTGTGCTCTGTGTTGGCTGGGATTGGCTCCAGCAGACCCTTAGATTTTGATGAATCTAGACATTTTAGACCTCCCTGAGTCGAAAAATACAATTTTTGGAATTATGTCTGTGTGTGTGTTTGTATGTAAACATGATAACTTGAGTACGCTTTCACTTAGGTCTACCAAATTTTGCAAATTGGAACAAAACATAGATTTCTATCAACGTGTGAGCTATTTCCGCAAATGGGAAGTGGTACTTTTTTATTTATGTAGATGTAGAGTACGATTTATTCAACCTTACTTTTATAATAATTGCTCAATATATTATTAATTTGATTTGATTTGTTGTGGATGGTTCTTTAATGTACATAATATAAAAATATAATCATTGTCTTGCAGTTTACTCCTCAAATATCCATCCCCATGTCTGAGTATACAAGAAAGTCTGGGGGAGACCACTCCCGATTTTTTTGTATTTTAAATGGGAAAGAAATGAAGTGTTAGAGAGTTATAATGAGATTTTAAAGGTAACACCTAAGTTGTGTTTTGAATTACTAGAGTTAAAAAATTATAGAATAATGTTGCTGTCTGTATTTTTTCCCGCCAATTAACATTTATCACATGTTCTATTAGACATATATAAACAAAAGACCTGTGTGTGTGTATATGGAGCAGTCAGCTCTGTTTATGCTCAACCAGAGCCACTAGATGGTACATGCACGCACTTTTAAATTTCTCCAATGCTACGAAAGACCTGTGTGCAACAAATGATGCTGCACAACAATGACGTCGTGCTAATGACACAGATGAAGAGACAAAATATCGAAACGAAACAAATTCAGTGGCTCAACACCTTCTGCAATGGAGGGCAAGGCTTGAGGTTTTCACTAGAAACATTGTCTATCTGGAGGTATTTTCTCAAGACAAAGATTAATAGGACTCATATACCAGTGATACGGCTAAGATTTGGTATCGCCAGTGTCTTCTTACAAAGCGAGTGGTGCAGCAAGCACAGGTGGGTCCATGTCCTCTGCACTGGGTAATTCTTAAGAGTTAGCTGACACTTCTCCAAGTTCACGAACATAATAAAACTTCTAGGACAGCATTTCTTAACCTTTAAGTATTTGCGACCTGAGTTTTCATAACAGTTTTAATGCGCCCCCTAACGTTTTTTTGAAACCCTAATAAAATTTATTCCTATATATTTTGCTGCCGATACACTGCTACAAGTTTAAAATTTCCTACGAATAGTGAAATTACGCCACATATGGCAACATTCACGTCCACTTATTTGTTACTTACGCCCCACAGTTTGAGAACCGCTGTTCTAAGGCATCTTCAGGTTGTTTTATGTCCCGAAGACCACACAGCTAGTCTTTTAATAGCTGACAAAATTAGATAAGGAAACATACAGAGAAATGTGAGAAGGAAAGTTATACAGTAACTAACAATCATCTGTAAATGAATGAATGTGAATATTATGTTTTCTAATTATACCTTCAATAAATGGTCAGAAAGCGTATAATAATAAAATAATAATACATTACATTTATATAGCGCTTTTCTCAATACTCAAAGCGCTATCCACACAGGGAGGAACCAGGAAGCGAACCCACAATCTTCCACAGTCTCCTTACTGCAAAGCAGTAGCACTACCACTGCGCCACCTGTGAGGACAATTGCCTCCCATAAGAGGACAAGATGCTGAACCACATTGACAAGAAAGAATTAGCAAATAAGCAGCATACAAACTCAATGGTTCATTGGCATTCAAGGCAAAATCCAGAACAAAGAATATAAGAATGCATCAGAAACAGAAATGCTTGGTGACAATCGAGAAGATCGTCAATTAGTTGAAACTTTCAATTATATGAAAGCATTGCTTTTATATTCTTACATTGCTGTTGCTTTGAAGATTGTGTGACAGATGTCTGGGGACATTGCCCCACCGGGATGCCAGGAGATGGGAAAGACCGGGAGAGGGGCAGTATTTTCCCTGGAATGTGAGAGGGCAGCCTTCCTGGGTTGCATGGGGGCCACGAAGCCGGGACGCACAACCCTGTGGGAGGACGTGGCAACCGCCGGAGGATGCCTGAACAGCTCCAGAATGGTGGTCGACAGCAGTTCCGCCACAACAGGAAGTGCTGTCAGAAGAGGAGCTGAATTGGCATGCAGCATTTCCACCACACCCAGAAGTGCTGCCGGAAGCTAATTAAGAAGCACCTGGAGCACTTCTGGGTGCTGTATAAAGGAGACCACTGCACTCCACTCGGTGATAGAGTCGGGAGGGAGAAGACAGGAGCCTGAGCTAGGAGGAGGAGGAAGAGGAGGAGGAGGTGGTCAGAGAAAGGAAAAGAGAGAGAGAAAATGGACTGAGAGCATTATTGTGGTTAATTGTGCACTGTATTGTTGTTCTGAAATTGAAATTAAGCTAGCACGTCAGGTTTTTGAAATACACATCATTGATGTTTTGACACTTTTGAATATCAATATAATATATCAACATGATATCTGGAGTTTGGACTATGTCCCACCAAAATTGTTTTGATGTGTTTATTCTGAAAACAAACCAGAAGACGATACCAGAGACACGTTAAAGCATATTTATGTCAATCTACCTCAATATAAAAGTGAGGTCAGCGTGCCCAAAAATGTTGGAGGCACTTGCTTTTGCACTTGTACTGCACATCTGTCTCTCTTTGCAAGAACCAACAGTAGTCACCCATCGTGCTCGGAGTGAATTTTCCCTGATATCAATTTTCTATCACCTTTATATCTTGATGAAATCTTTCCCCATGCTCATCTCTGACATCGCTTAGATTTGGTGGAAAAAAGTCTTCAGTGACATTCGGGCTCCCGTAAGCTAATATACTTTCAGCAGGTTCTCCACAAGCTCAGTATAATTCTCTGCTCTGTGACTGTCAAAAAAAGTCTGGACAACCTGCATGAATGACGGTGCGGATTCAGTTGGCTTCAGTTTCCTTTTGAACTCATTGTCAAGCACATATTTCAGGGCCAACAAAAACACCTTCCTTAATTTTGGTTTCACTTTTCTTGAGACCAAACTTATTTCTTAAATACTGAAACACATCGCCTTTACTGTCCAGTCACCCTAGTTGTCCAAGACCTGGAACATCACAACTAAAAAATGGGACATGCTGGATGAAAACGGTTTTCAGATTTGGAGTCAGCAAGTGAAATTTGTTAAAGTACAGATGAAAGAATCCCAATATCAAAATGCTTGTTGACCAGTGTTATTTGCTTACATTTTTCAATTCAGAAGACACTTTGTAATTAGATAGATAGATAGATAGATACTTTATTAATCCCAAGGGGAAATTCACATACTCCAGCAGCAGCTTACTGATACAAAAAACAATATTAAAGATTGATAACAATGCAGATAAAAACAGACAATAACTTTGTATAATGTTAACATTTGGAATTGAAGAGTCGCATAGTTTGGGGGAGGAACGATCTTCTCAGTCTGTCAGTGGAGCAGGACAATGACAGCAGTCTGTCGCTGAAGCTACTCTTCTGTCTGGAGATGACAGTAGGTTCTGACATTTTTCACCAGCGCAGCCAGTTCGTCGATCTTATTTGGGATTGAGTTCACATTTCCCAGAATCACAGAAGGAATTATGTCAGCATATTCTGGGTATGTTGAGGTTGTTGCTTAGGATGCCGTTGCTGTTACTTGGTATCTTTGCAGGTACTGTAAGGCAACATGTGATGTCACCATCTTACATTGCAATAAGCACCAAATTTGTAAATTGTTTGAAGTGGTAAAAAGTTAAATCTACTCGTCCTTTGAAATTTTCTCGCTCTAGATTTCTAGGGCTCTGAACCAACCTCTTCTTCTGCTGCAGCTTGCCCCTTGGCCTCTCCTGGAATCTCTATATATAAAAGCCAAACACCACTGACTAACTCTTCACGAAATCTCCCGAACCATGAGGACATGCAACTTGAAATTTAGAATGTAGGTTACCCTTGGCCCAGAGGTGCTTGCTAAGAAACAGTTTTAAAAATTTCATGGTCAAAACTAAAAATTTCTTATAGTTTTTTTTGACCCATTTGTATGTCTGTCCGCTTTTCAGGAGAGAACTACTTGACGGATTTAGATTGGGTTTTTTTCTATTATTTGCTTGAACATTCTGTTGATTTTAAGTATCATAGTTCACTTATGGTACTGATTTATTAGCATAAATCGAGAGAGACTCATTGGGCTGTGGGGAGGGGAGGGCAGGGCCCTCCTCACTCACACGTCTGCCTCGGGGCATAACCTTAACTTCGCTTAGTTAGCGAACGGGAGAACTACTTAACGGATTTAGATCTATTTTTTTCTATAATTTGCTTGAACATTCTGGTTGATTTTGCAACTTCTCTCATTGCTCTCATTGCGCTAAGAATCATAGTTCGCTTACAGGAGCGATATATTTGTGCAAATCCAAGAGAGGCTGCGGGTGTGAGCGACGTCAGGAGTAGAGAGCTAGGCGAGGCCCTCCTCTCTGTCCTGTTTATCTAAAACACTGGCAAAGCCACGGGGGATGGCTAGTCTATTAATAAAGCAGACCAAATAGATTTTAATTGTCGTAAGTGTGTGGCACAAAGGTTCTTCTCTTTTTGGGAGCATTACAGGTGTACTCGTCAGGACAAGGCAAGAGTCCATACACAAACATCTAGTAATTTGCAATCAAAACAGAAAAAGAAAACAAGCTTGAAATTGTGTCAAAACCAAAATTCAAAAACAAATAAAAAGAAAACTTGTTTTATCAGGCCAGCAAATGGTATTTCCTTTGTAAAGACTGTTTGAACAATTTTAAAGCATGGAGTTGCCCTCCGACATCACGACACACGTGTGCAGTACCATAGTGGCCACAATCGAAAGTGTTAGAATGAAAACATAATCATCAAGTGATGTTCAAACAGCAAAGAATATACAAAATAAAACTACATAAAATAAAAAATATGAATCATTGAGATTTCTACTTAAATCGTGATGCTATCAGTATTGCCATGCAGAATTAATCAAGCAGCATTCACATGGACAAGGAAAGTGAAAGCGGGATCTTGACAGAGACAGAAAATTGTGCAACCTGAATTTGTGAAGGCCCCTGGTGATTTTTCATTTTTTATTGTTTTTGACCTTTTTTTTTGTTTGTTTTCCTAACCTTTTTATCTAAAGATTCAGATACCTGTTGTGGTAAAAAAAAATTAGACAACAGACAGAAAAAGGTTTGGGGATGGCCAACCCATTACTGAAAAATCAGCAAAAGTAAAAGAAACACTGTTGACATAAACAGAGTTCTAAACTAAACTGACTAGCAGGTTGTATACTGGTCATAAATATGGTGGAAAAAAAGGAAGAGGTGGAGTGAGGGCAGCCGGAACAGGAACTGATGTGGCGGTAAGATGGATTCTGTGTACTGGAAATGTCATCTTTAGAGGCTGCCGGAAGTGACGTCAGCAGTGGGTTGACCGGTGGTGATGTCATCGAGAGGCAGGGTCTTTGGCTGAACTGCAGAGGAACAAGAAGATAGACGATCAGGTGTGAGTGCCAACCCCCCATCTGGCTGACTAACTAACACTGTTTGAACCTGTAAACTGTCCCCCACATGCACGTGTGTGACACTGTGCTTTCCTTTCTTTTGTATGTAGCCCATCTACTCTAACTGTGTGTAGAAAGGGGCCCTGAGTTCTTTACTCCAATGCCTAATTTATTATGATTCTAATTACTTTAATATTTTGTTTCTCGGGTCACTATGAACAAAACATTATTAATTAAATATAGCAATATACTGGTCAGGTAATAACAAATAAATAAAGGTAGAAGAAGTTTCCCGTTAACATTCGTTCCCAAACCAATAGTTTATACTACACAAACACCAAGAACACTGGTTTATAAAACAATGATAAACTCCCCTTTTAATTATAAACCAACAAAACACAATTAATAAACTGGAAATAATCAGGAACTATATTACACTATTAATAATAAAATAAAAATACATTCAGTCTTGTCACTCGTATTGAAACAAAACGTTGCAGGCCTGATTCGGTGCTTGTGAGCGTTGTGACCAAAAACTTAGCGGTCATTTCACTCCACCAGGAGCAACACATAAAATGAAAGAGGTACCTTACTTGGCAATGGTGGTATCAGTCCAACAAATCTTTCTGACCCCTCTGCCTCTGTCCATGAACAGGGAACCGCTGCTGAGCGAATCCGAAAGCGTCTCCAAATAAGCGAACGTCCACCAGAAGCGCGTTGAGCTGAGTTAGCTGCTGCCTCTTAATGCTGCTACTTCTCCTCGCTGAGTTAATGAAGGGTTCTTCGCCGGATAGCCACTGCGAACGTCTAATCGAAATTCTCCGTCTATCTCAGCCATTCGTATTCCGGTAAATTATCTTGCTGATAATTTGTCTCCCAAACTTTCTGGTACACCACCTCGGCGTCACGCTCCTTTTTTTTTTTTTCTCCGTTCTCCTTCACAGCTCGTCCTCCCACCCCCTTCCGTTTTCTCTACCGCATCCGGTTATCAAGATAAAAGTCTGCATAACCACGTAAACAAACTACTACACTAAAATTAACAGATTAAAACACATTTACATTTTTACATCAATAACTTATTTACATTAATCAGTTATTTCTATTTGGGCTACATGTATTACCCCAAAATGATGACTCAAAAAAAAAGAAACAGTGGCCACAATAGTTTTTTTATTAATTTAATAAATCACAGAATGTGATGCTATTTGGAAAACAATGGGTTCATGTTGTAGACTGGACTGTGAAAATGGACCGTGGAATGGAGTAGTAATCGGTAGGAATGTGTTTCAAAATGAAGTGATACCGTCAGGGTTGCAGTAAAGGGACAAACTTCTGCTTTTCTGATCGAACACTCCATCATAGATAAGGAATGCTCTTACAATAAAGGTGTATAAGGGTATGAGATACAAAAAACACAAAACAGAACAAATGTCGCTTCGAAATAGTTTGGGTATTACCGTGTGGTCACGTAGGCACAATGCATAGATAAAAAAGGCAGTGGGCTCCATGGTTACTCTCTCAGGTGGGTGTCAGTATATCATAATCTCTTGGACCAACAGCGTGAGTTTTCCATTTTCGACTTATGCGACCGACATTATAAAATACCAGAAATTATATGGTAAAATCAAGCTCCGACTTATCCGTGGGAGAACTTAAACGTGAGTATATACGGTAGCGGTTCTCAATCTGAAGTAACAAAAAAGGGGGCGCGAATGTTGCCATATGTGGCATAATTCCGCTATTCGTGGGGAAATTTTAAACTTGTAGCGGTGTATCAGCAGCAAAACATATAGGAATAAATTTTATTAGGGTTTCAAAAAAACATTAGGGGGACGCGATTAAAATTGTTATGAAAACGTCATAAATACTTAAAGGTTGAGAAACGCTGATATACGGTAAGTATAACGACCTTACCTTAAAAACTCAGATCACAGTTTGCAGCTATACCATTGGGTGACTAAATATGTTTCACTGTATCAGTTTATTTGAATCCATTATCATTTTAACTGCTAATTTACATGCTTATGTAGAAGAAGAATGTTCTCCTCAGCACCATGTATTTTGTGTGTTTAGTAAATTAGAATCTTTATAATAACTATTTTGTAACTTGCCAGTGAGAGACGCTTTGGCTTATGAACTAACAAAAATATGTTATTCCAGGGTTCAGGAGAAATAGTGTCCACATGAATAAAATGTAAGCTGTTTCTTGTTTTTCCCTTTCTCAGAGTGAATGTTTCAGGGACAAGGTCACAAGGCTGCAGAACTGCACATGTAGTTTATGCAAAGGCGTCTCTCCTGTGCTTAGCTTCCAAAACACAGATAATGCTTAGCTCAACAGACATATTATTTAACTTTACTGTTTTGATAAGGATGTTCTTTCTGTCTTATTAATCATGAGATGCTGAAGTATAAAAAACCCCTCCTGGCTTTTGATCAGGGTTCAATTGAGCTTTGCGGCAATAAGTTATACTCTTTTGAATCTCTACTTACTGCGACTCCGAATGAATAAAGAAAGTGAATTGAGAAAATATTATCTGTCTGCTTTCCAGTGTGCCTTTTTCGTCCACACTTAAAAGGTTCCACAATCTAAGGAAGTGATCCATAATTACAAAATCTAGGATGCATTCAGATGCTACCACAAAAATATTATTTTCAGTATCCTTGCAGTGTAAGAGGTTAAAATAATGAACCAAAATCAAAAACTAAAGAGGGTCAGATGATCACGCAAAGAACAAGACAAAAGTAATGATTCAAATCTTAACAAAGCAAAGCTTTCTATTTTTATTTTTAAAGGAGACATTTCTTAGTTTTTGAGGTATTTAAGTTTTACAGAAGGCAGCCCTGTAACCATTTGCTTTGAAGCAGTACACGGTATTGAGCAGAGAAACACTGAAGCACACCAAACTGGTTTAAAACAAATAAATATCTTGACATAGAATCGGGCAGTTAGCATTGTTGTCTTACAGTTCCAAGAGTCAGGGTTCAAGTCCAGATCTGGTCAGTACCTGTGTAAAGCAGTACTAGTATTATTGTCTCATGAACAGAGAAGTGTGAAAGTTTTAATTGCATGTCCTACAAACATGCAACATATGTACTTACATCTCAAATCACGAAGACCTTTGATAGGCTGGTCCTGGACTCTATGAATCCTCCTATGGTAGACCACCTGGACCCACTGCAGTTTGCCTATCGGACAAAGATTGGGGTGGAGGATGCAATTATTTATCTGCTCCATAAGGCTTATTCTCACCTGGACAAAGCTGGTAGCACTATAATTATGTTGTTTGATTTCTCCAGCACTTTCAATACCATCCAGCCGTTCCCGTTAAGGGATAAACTCAGAGATATGCAGGTGGATGAGCCTATAGTGTCTAGGATTATGGACAATCTGTCGGGCAGACCACAATTTGTGAGACTCATGGACTGTGTTTCTGATGAGAACATTAGCAGGTCATGGCACTTGCATAAATTTTAAGATAATTCTGCACTTTTAGGGTGTATTGATAAGGAGGATGAGAGTGCGGTAGATAACACTGTTTTGAATAAAGAGAATTGATTATCATTTAACATCAGGAAAACCAAGAAATTGGTTGTTGACTTGCACCACAACGAACCTCTATGCTTGATTATTTTCAAGGGAGTGGATTTGGTGGTGTTTCACTGCTACAGGTACTTGGGAGTCCATATCATTGACAGGCTGGACTGGTCTCATAACACAGAGGAGCTACAGTTAGGCCCATAAATATTTGGACAGAGACAACTTTTTTCTAATTTTGGTTCTGTACATTACCACAATGAATTTTAAATGAAACAACTCAGATGCAGTTGAAGTGCAGACTTTCAGTTTTAATTCAGTGGGGTGAACAAAACGATTGCATAAAAATGTGAGGCAACTAAAGCATTTTTTTAACACAATCCCTTCATTTCAGGGGCTCAAAAGTAATTGGACAATTGACTCAAAGGCTATTTCATGGGCAGGTGTGGGCAAGTCTGTCGTTATGTCATTATCAATTAAGCAGATAAAAGGCCTGGAGTTGATTTGAGGTGTGGTGCTTGCATGTGGAAGATTTTGCTGTGAACAGACAACATGCGGTCAAAGGAGCTCTCCATGCAGGTAAAAGAAGCCATCCTTAAGCTGCGAAAACAGAAAAAACCCATCCGAGAAATTGCTACAATATTACGAGTGACAAAATCTACAGTTTGGTACATCCTTTACAACATTTGAGATACACTTGCTTACAGCTCTTTTGTTGATCTCGGACTATATAACGCTTTCTGAATAAAGTTGAAAACGGAACGTTAAAACTTCACATATGACATACATTATATGCATAAGATGCATATTATCAAAATATCATTGCTTCTTTATCCAAGGAATCTTAATACATTTGAGAAACACTTGCTTACAGCTCTTTTATTTCTCTAATTAGAGCACATGGAGGTGAAGGAACTTACTCAGGGTCACACAGTGTCAGCAGTAGGCCTATATAGGATTTGAAACTGAATCGGACCGTTTCAGGGCTTGAAGGGCAAAGTCTTAGCCGCCACACCACGCGTCTGGAAAAGCTATTGTTGTTTCCTGAAAGGAACAATGAACAAGAAGTGCTGAGCCTGATCTTTAAAGAGAAACGCCAGTAAAAGAAACAAACAAGTTTTATTTTCAACTGAGATCCAATCTAAAAAATGTTCACAACAGACTAATAAATTATCACACTAATGTGGCACACCTAATATGTTGAATGTCTATCTATCTATCTATCTATCTATCTATCTATCTATCTATCTATCTATCTATCTATCTATCTATCTATCTATCTATCTATCTATCTATCTATCTATCTATCTATCTATCTATCTATCTATCTATCTATCTATCACAACATATTTTATTTTGTGCATATTTTCTTGAGTTTATTTTTGGCTTCCACCTTGTTTGTTCTCTGACTTCATTTCTGGTTTTGATTGCTAGAAATCTTTTTAATTAAAGTTCTTACCAGTTGTGTGTTCTTCATCCACTTCTGGTCTCCCTGCACATTCCAGTGGTGCCAGAATAATTGGGATTTGTTTCCTTAGAACGGCCTTTTCAGAAAACTCCTTTTTGGTCTCTTTTGAAATTGTATTTGTTCTTTTTGTTATTTAGCTAAATAAATCTTCAGTTTATAAAGATTCCTCATTTTCTTTGTCTATATAAGTTAGTGTTTTTTACAGATTTTCCTTCTTGTGATGCATTTTTGGTATTTTGAGATTTCTAAAGGGTTTTTTGAACTTTAAAATCCAGTTTCCTCATTTTGGGTGTAGCTTAGGCCAAAGTCTCAGCTAACAGTTCGGGACTAGCTACACTGGGGTGGGCTTCATCTGGGATGGCCAGTGAAAATGCTGGCCTGCGTGTCGTGGTACTTTTCAAGGCCTCACATCCATTTTGCCATGTGTGTGAGTCTTGTTCATAAGAGCTAGCAAGCATATAGAAGCTCACAATGGTGGTGCCCACAAGAAACAAAATAGTATTGTGAAAAGATGTTAAATATGGAATTTCTGTGTTAAAAACATCCCAAAAGGACAAGAAGAGCATGAAATAGATGCTAAAGGAATCCGCAGAATATTAAAATAGAATCATAACACCTGCATAATGTGCATTGTACTGTACTTTTTTAAATGATTCAGGCTTAATCCTACTTTATTTCACATCCCAATGTACAAAGTAATAAAAAGACTTCTCCAGAGTCAGGGGTTTTCAACACATACAGAGCATGTAACTGAATGTTTCCAGCTGTTCGGCTGCATGCTTATTCATCACAATAATAATAATGTAAAATGACTTAAGGAATCAAAGGTCAAAATTGTCATTTCTTCTAAACTTACTTTAGCATGTGTCAGATTTCAGGGTGCTGCAGCAGGTTCAAGAACCAGATCAGGACAGGATGACAGTTCATCAGAGAGCACTACTGTATAAAAAGTAAATCAGAGCTGGACCCTGAATATATGCATTTCAAAAATGAAACATATTTTATTTAATAAAGCAAATTATATGTATGTCTTTTACAGAATAACATGCTGTATTAAAAACCTTGAGTTATTACAGTATTTGTACCACATCTCCCCAGTCTCAGCCCCGCTCCAAACTGCTTTGTAATCGGGCTCCTTAACGTCTGTGTCAGACTGACCTGGACATTTCAATCCAGAGACTCAGGCGATCATCCGCAAGCACAAATAACGGTCTGTTTACCTCACTGGCCTTCATGAACATTCCCTCTGCAGTAAGCTTGGCTGCCTTATCTTTTTACAGGATCATTAAGATTTGTTTTTTGGTTGATCTTTCATTTGCAATTTACTTTTCATCCTGCTCATAGTAGGGTGCCAATTTAAAAAAAAAAAAAGAGAAATACTTAAAGAGACAGCACTGCATTATTCTGGCAAATAAAGTTTAGACTTTACTCAAAGTTATGCAACGTATTATGTATCTTCGCAAAAATAATCACATACAAAAGCAAAATTTAAAAAATTAAATCAACGTTTACACTACATATAAAATGTAAAACTGTCCCTGAATTTAAGCAACAAATTACATTCAACTCCTCTCCTAATTGGAAACATAAACCACTGAAGAGTAATGTCTCATTAAAGGTTTATTCAGCATCTCTGAACATAGATAATTAGATCAGAGAAGTCAGTCATGGTACCCCGGTGCAATAATGTGACTGCTGCCTTGCTGCTAACTTCATTTTTATCTGGGTAGGGGTTTGCAAGTTATTACTGATTTCTGTGGGAATTCTTTAAAGAATGTTTTAAAACACACAAGTTTTATGATGTAGGTCTCTTAAAGCTGAAAGCCAGGGCCTAGCAACTAGTGGTACATGTGGCAGTCAATCGAACAGACTGAAGCATCTATCTATCTATTGTGACGGACCACCGGGGTCCTTACCCAGCCGGGACGCTTCGATCATGGAAGGACCAGGGGAGACAGCTTATTCACTAGAGGGGAGCCCTCCTGGCTTGCAGCTGGGCCACAGGTTCGGAGTATGCAAGCTCAACCCTTTAGTGTTTTAGACCATATCGCTTTTTAAATAAAATTGAAAACAGAACGTTGAAACTTCACATATAACTCACATTTATATGCATAAGATAAATATTATCGAAATATCATTACTTCGTTATCCAACGCAACTTACAACATTTGAGATACACTTGCTTATAGCTCTTTTGTTGATCTCGGACTATATAACGCTTTCTGAATAAAGTTGAAAACGGAACGTTAAAACTTCGCATATGACATACATTATATGCATAAGATGCATATTATCAAAATATCATTGCTTCTTTATCCAAGGAATCTTAATACATTTGAGAAGCACTTGCTTACAGCTCTTTTATTTTTCTAATTAGAGCACATGGAGGTGAAGGAACTTACTCAGGGTCACACAGTGTCAGCAGTAGGCCTATATAGGATTTGAAACTGAATCGGACCGTTTCAGGGCTTGAAGGGCAAAGTCTTAGCCGCCACACCACGTGTCTGGAAAAGCTATTGTTGTTTCCTGAAAGGAACAATGAACAAGAAGTGCTGAGCCTGATCTTTAAAGAGAAACGCCAGTAAAAGAAACAAGCAAGTTTTATTTTCAACTGAGATCCAATCTAAAAAATGTTCACAAGAGACTAATAAATTATCACACTAATGTGGCACACCTAATATGTTGAATGTCTATCTATCTATCTATCTATCTATCTATCTATCTATCTATCTATCTATCTATCTATCTATCTATCTATCTATCTATCTATCTATCTATCTATCTATCTAGCATATAGGTTGATAATATTTTTTCATATTAATGTCAACATAATTGTTTAAACAGGCAGAGAGGTTATTGTCTAATTATTTCACTTTAAATCGCAAGGAAGCTGGATAAGCCAGTTAATGCTTTGGGACATTTATGATTTAACAGATCATATAAGAGCTTTTATTAGGTGCTCTGGTCATCTGTGACAAGGAGGGGGACAGCTGATCAGAGTGGGACAGATGTGCAGGAACGCTTTACAGTCTATAAGCCTTCCCTGGAGGCAGTTTACGATTTAATTGCCTGTAGATTTCTGTTTTCTTGTTTGTCTGAAACTACATTTGTGCATCCTTTGAAACTGTAGAAAATGAGTGACAGTGTGTGAAGAGAGGGGTGTATGTGTGTTTTGAATCTTCCTAAGCTAAATCATTGAGGATGACACACTTTCATTTTTGCAACAGGCATGTCAAGGACAGATAGACTGGTCTTAAATTAGGGGCCGAGACAAACATCTCTGCTTCATCCATGTAGAGGACCATGCTTTCTTTGCCTACGGTTGTCAATGAGGGATGTTATAAACACGATTCCAAGGTAGTTTAAAAGGAAGTGGCCATTCAGAAGTTCAAAGCAGGAAATCAGCTTGCTGGTTCGACTTAAAAGGGTCTCATTGTCTGTAAGTTTCTAGGTACAGAATGAATTTACATGGAGCACTTAATTATTTCAGGGAGTTGTGACTTTCATATGTTATCTTCAAATTTGGTCTTTGTTTTGCATATTGGAGTTTTGTGTTTTGTTGTATAACCTGGGTAGCACGGTGGCACTGCTGCCTCACAGTTAGGAGACCCAGGTTTGCTTCCCAGGTCCTCCCTGCGTGGAGTCTGCATGTTCTCCCCGTGTCTGCGTGGGTTTCCTCCAGGTACTTCGGTTTCCTCCCACAGTCCAAAGACATGCAGGTTAGGTGCATTGGCGATTCTAAATTGTCCCTAGTGTGTGCTTGGTGTGTGTGTGTGTATGTGCGTGCCCTGTGGTGGGCTGGCACCCTGCCCAGGGTTTGTTTCCTGCCTTGTGCCCTGTGTTGGCTGGGATTGCCTCCAGCAGACCCCCGTGACCCTGTAGTTAGAATATAGCGGGTTGGATAATGGATGGATGAAACAGCCGAAGGTGTTTTTGAAAACTTGCTATTTTAATTTGGAAAAATCATACACTAGCAAAATCCTTTAATTTATAGCACCTTTCTACATTTGACACATTCCCAATTTACTTTACTTACATACAGTATGTAACTTGTAAGTTTGAAACACAGGCAAGTTAAGTGAACTGCGGCAGGTCACTCAGTGAGTCAGGCACCCTGGAGATTTCGAGTCCAATGCCTTGGGCACTGGTAGAGACTGTCTCCATGCTATACTTGCAGATGTTTCAGACTGTAGGGAATGCTTTAGAATGGTTTTAACATCTGCTCCTTTTGCCTTTGGCATTCATCAGCTCCACTACTGCCTTTCACAAGAGTCAGTAATACATTTTATTTATAGAAATTTAACAAGAGGAACTTAACATGTACAAATATACAATGGAGTATTTTAAATGTTCTGAGTTGCATCAGTTTAGGGCCTGGACCTGGAGCTGGATTAGCGCTCCCCAGCATTCCTATTCCTAGCTTCTTCTAGAGTGAAAATATGTCTCCCCACACTGTCCGGCCTGTTTGTCTTTTCTCTCTAATATATTACATTTTGTTTTAATATATTTGGAATATATTTATAGTTGCATCAATTCCTGATGTAATTATTTTTATCCTATGTGACAGATAGGGGGCGCTGTTGTCCTGGGGGTATTGGCTGGGATGAATGGCCGGCCATATCCCACACCTGTTAATATGAATGTTACAAAAAATCTTTGTTGCTTTTGTTTGTGTGAACATAAATGGAGAACAGATAATGGATGATGCTGTGCGTACATAATTGGAAAAAATATGTTTATGCAGTTAATGCAGAAAGTACACAGAGCCGTTCATTTTATGTACATCTTATTTTGTTGCTGACTTAATTTTAAATGGATAAATTAGCCATTTCTGCCCATCAATTTACATTTCAGTAACTCATAATGTCTAATTGAAAATATGTTTTCTGAACGGTTTGGAAATTTATTTAAAATTGAAAACTGAAATCTTTTATTTGTATAAGTATTAATTCAGAACTTTGTCGAAGCCCCTTTGGCAGCAATTCAAGTTTTGAGTCTTCATGGGTAAGACTTTAAAGCTTAGCCTTCCTGGATTGGGGCCGTGTATCCCAGTTTTCCTGACTCCATTAGGCTGGACGGGAAGTGTCGGTAAAGTGCCATCTACAGGTCTCTCCACTGATGTTCTATGGGGTTTAACTAGGAGCTTTGTCCGGTCCCTCAAGAACAGTCACGTGTGAAGCCACTCCAGCATTGTTTTGGCTGTATGCTTCAGGCCATTGTTGCTTTGATGTGGCAATACTTACTGCTATGCCAACCCACGCGTTATAAAACTTTTTAAAACAGGTCTTCATCCTTGTTACTAAATCCATGAGATGCTTTACAAGATGTGGAAGCATTTTGTACTCACAAATACAAATCTACAGTATAAGGATGAAGCTTTACATTTTTACCAGTACAACTACTGAATGAGTAAAGTGGAATCATTAAATCATTAAAAATTCATAGGTACCACTATTATACACTGGGATTTGATGGTGCAGTAGTGGCAGCCTGCTAGTCTCCTGTCGTCTAAGTGTTGTTCATGTGGAGTGTACGTCTCCTTGGCTTCTCCTCCCACATCTTCAAGGATATGTGTTTTGTTAGCAGGTGACTCTGAATAGGCTGTGTCACTGTGCGTGACTTCGACTGGCAGTCCAGACAGTGCTGCCTGGTGCCTCGTGTCCACTGCAGGGGGCATACGCTCCAGCTCCCCAACAACTTTGAATTGTATTAAGCAGGTCTAAGAATGAAATCAAATACTACTGTAACTGCAATCGTTGTTATAATTAGCATTTTTCTTTCATTTTAAAAACTTTCCATAAGTGTTTAAAATAAAGAATATGTCCTTCCTGGGTTTGTTAACCAAAAGAACTCAAATTTGACCATTTTTGACATACGGTTTTCTACAAAAAATCTTTTTTTTGTGTGTGTGTCACTGTGTGACAGTATTTTGCTTGCACCACTATTTTTGATCAATTGTGTTCTCTCTTGTTATGGTAACATTACCCATGAGACTCTGGGAATGCATGGCATACGATGTTCCCAGTTCAACCAAGACTTGGATACACTGAGTATTTAAGTGTCATTCATTCTGTACCTCTTGGTTTTGGTACATTACTTTCAATTCAGGGACTTTGATTTTTGGTTAGTTGAAAGATTTATTGATTTAATTTCCTGGTAGTGAATTTGGCTTGAACTTGGCCATGTCTTGCTTCCTAGTCATTGTTTGTGATCAAATTTTTATTATAATGAAGATCAACAAAGAAGAAAACTCAACATGCGCAAGATAAAATTTAATGTGCAGAATATAACACCCCAACATTGGCACCCACTGCACCTTCCACAGCCCAGGAAAATTCAAAATATGTTAACAGTGTGCTGAAATAAAGGATTCTAAGCTGCCAAGAAGATATTCTTAAATATATAATTTTAAGGTGGAGAGTCAGCAGAAGGGAGGTCACGAGACAAAAAAGTGAAAACTGGAAGAGCGCGATAGGAAACCCAAATTAGAATTTTATACATTTTGGAAACGTGTTTCTCTCGCCACAGGAAGATAATGGAGTGCCTTATGCAATGGGTGAAGGACAGGCAGTGAGGGTATTGGTACACCACATGATTCAAGGACTCACCTTAATAGAAGAAAAAATAAAATGAAGTAGAAGGGACATACAACTTAGAAATCAAGAACATCGGGAGCCCAGAACTGTCAAAGATTTCACCCAGGGTCTGTATACACCGTAGTACTCCTTTTCTCAGAAAATTTTACAAACTCTCTTTTCAGTCTGTACACTGTTCAATTCTAGCCCAGTTTATCTAGGCAAGTACTGAAAGTCATTATTGCATTTTCATATTTTCCATTTAAAAAGAAAAAAAATCAATAACTACAAGGAGATATTGGGACAGAGGAAAGGACTGAAGGCCTGAAACATCTCTCCAAACTTGATCTTGTAACTGCTAGGTGATGTCTGGTGAACCGGAATGTTCAAATCAAGCAACTGGTATATTTATTAAATGACCAGAGTGTGTCAGCACCCCTTTTATTCTCATTTAGTTCTAATAAACTATTCTTCCCCTGCTAGAACACCTATAGTGGTCTCTCAGGTACAGTTTCTTTAACTGTGTAAAAAGCTTGACGAAGCTGCCTTTAGCTCCTGTAAGAGCCATTTCCTAGTTATATAAGATTAATGAATGTTTTAATAAATGGCAATGCAAAATCTATGGGAGGTTCCTATCAGCCCCATACGTAGAATTGAATTGGTATATTCTTACCATTTCTAACAGCTCTGACTAAACATTATTCTCAGTTAGTGACCAGCCTTACCATGTGTAAGGTGTAGAGGGCACATGGTTTTAAACTGTGCCTACAGGCCTTTTGAGTGTGTGAAGTAACTCGTAAGACAACGCGCTTATTTAAGTGCAGAGCCGTACGCTTAAGGCATACAGAAGAAGAAATTAAGAACTTTTAAGTACAGAATTAACCAAAGTTTCTCAAGAAAAGCTAAGTTTAGAGAAGATACATTTTTCCTTTTTTTTGCCTTTTATTCCACGTGTGTAACTACTTTTTTCTTTATTCTTGTGAGGATTATTTGCTTTTAATTTTCACTAAATATTTTTAAAACAAACTTTTGGACTGAGAGGTTTCTTTCGGCACGCGTTTTACCCGTGCTTGAACTCGCCTTATACTTTGGTGACTACAACTCCCATTCCCTTTTCATATTTCCTAGTGGTTGTGTGACTAAGTCTTTCCACTGCCCTCTCAAACTTGTTGAGGAGTGTTTGGTGTCTCCCCGACTTCATGGGCCTGACCTCACAAATGCACTTTTTGAGCTTCCAATAAAAGGGAAGAGGACAAGCTTTGCGACATCCAGAGCTCCCACTCAATAATCCCTTATGGTGGTCTCCCCGTGCCTCCAGTGTGCTTTAAATGAGGAGAAGAAGTGAGCTTTGGTAATGTGAAGTCTTCTTGGTTCACGAAAGACCACAATACTTGAGATAAGTACTTCTCTTGGGTTTACCTAAAGAAAATTGTTACATGTAGTAATGAACAAAATGATTTGTGTGAAATTGACTTTGCAGTGGAACTCCATGTTCAACATCACAAAGAATTAATTTCACACTCAGCCAAATCTGTGCCATTCCCACAAGAAGAAAGACGTTTAGTTCTTGTCTAGAAGTGTTCTATGCATTCATTTTGCATGTGTCTGCCTGTCAGTTAGGTTTTAAATAAAGACTTCATGTGAGAATTTTAAAACCCCAAAAACATGAATCTCAGTGAGTATTACATCTTGCAACTGCTAAATTTCCTGCAAAACAAATTTTATCGTCAGTTTTTCAAAACTGTTTGTGAGTCGAAATTTCAATGGTTATAGTTCACTCTAAACAAGAACCACTCATAACTCTTATTAATTTGACCTTTTTCACCTGTATAATCCATTCCTGTGATTGTTTTGCAATTTTATTGCCATTTTGAAGATTTTTATTTATTTTTGTTAATTTGGTGTCATCTGTGCAGTGCCATTTTGTTTCTTATTTCTGATCACCGGTGTTAGATTTAGAACACTTCCTTAAAATGTTTTTGTGTCAGATACATTTTTTCCATTCCCGTGTTACAGATCATTGTTTCTGCATATGTTTTTTGTATTGATAATTTCATTTGGAATAAATGTAAATACTTTTGTTCTTTAATTTTAAGTGTATCATGTCACCATTTTGTTGATTCATCATTTTGTTATTGGGGTACTAGGAAGTGTGGTACTGTTACCAGAGGCTGAAGGCACAATACACTGCATAATGGTAGCCTGCTTTATAACACCATGAAATGTTCAGTGCAGTGTCCGAGATTACGGATTAAATCTTTGAACAGTCTCAGTTTTGTGCTTGTAGTGTTTAAAGCATTCTAGTTAACAAATCAAAGTATTCCATCTGGGTAAGATAAGAATTAGAAGTTGAAAACAATGCTGAATATTAGAGTCTACTTGGATTTGAAACTAACTGTTGGGGTGTGAAATTTTACATATAAGTTGATAAATATTTTGTATGTCTTTATTGGTAACTTGTAACACTAATGCATATGATTGATAAGAACAGCAATGGTTAATGGTAGATGGTTAAGAACCCCGTCCCCCCTTTGAAGAACCAGTCCTTTGTAATTTTACGACAGGGTTCGGGGAAGTGCCTCAAACCAGTCTCAACCAAACTCAGTCAACCACCACAGGAAAGCCAGGCTGCCTAACTGCTGAGCTTTAGCTTAACATATGGTTTAGAGGGCAGGTGTGAAGGTATTCTGTTCCCCCATTGGTCTGAAGTATGGCTGTTTGGAACTGTCTTGTATCAGAAGCCTTTAAGTACCATGACTCCCTATCAGCTCTAGGGGTTGGACAGAAAAACTATAGAAAGAGCTGTGCCAATGACAGTAAAAGAAGCCATTATGAGGCTGTAAAACAAAGAATAAAACCATTAGATACATCGGTAAAAACTTAGGACTACCTGATTGAACTGTCTGGAATAACATTAAGAAGAAAGAATGCACTGGTGAGTTCAGTAATCGCAAAGAGACTAGTAGGCCAAGGAAAACTCCACTGCTGATGACAGAAGAATCCTAAATATGGTAAAGCAAAAGCTCCAAACACCTGACCAACAGATCAGATACAGTCTTCAGGAGGCAGACGTGTATGTGTCAGAAACGACTATCGGCAGAAGACTTCATGAACAGAAATACAGAGGTCATGCTGCAGGATGCAAACCACTACTTAACCACAAAAACAGGATGGCCAGATTACAGTTTGAGAAAAAGGACTTAAAAGACCCTTCCGAGTTCTGGAAAAAGGTCTTGTGGACAGACAAGGCAAGGTGAACCTACATCAGAGTGATGGCAAGAGTAGAGTGTGGAGACATAAACGAACTGATCCAAAGAAGACCACCCCATCTGTTAAACATGGCAGTCTGGATGTTATGGCTTTGGGATGTACGGCTGCCACAGGTACTGCCACACTTCTCTTCATTTAATGGTGGAACTACTGACAACAGAGGTGTATAGAAACATCTGATCTGCTCAAATTCCAGTAAATGCCTCCAAACTCATTGGACGGCTATTCATCCCACAGCAAGGTAAAGATCCCAAAAATACTGCTATGGCCACACAGGAGCTTTTCAAAGCTGAAAAATGGAAATTTCTTGAATGTTTAATCAAAGAAAAATGTGTCTTTGTCCCAGACTGTATGGAGGGAACTGTATTTTATTACCCACTCTGTCTGGTCTGCTCAAGCAGGTTTAGTGATGTGGTGAGAACAGGTTTGGGGAATGATATGCAGAAATCCACTGTTGAATACTCAAAATCCAGAGACTTTTGCCCAGTGCAATATTCCGCTTTTTTCATTTACATTTATTTGCATATCAGTCACATTTATATCTTAAACTGCTTATAAAAGAGGTCACCATGATCAAGTTTTAGAAAGCAGAGACAAAAAGATCAGCTCTAATATGCAAGTAAGGACAAAAAAAATCTTAAACGTTACAAGTGATGAAACCTCTTGAGCAGACCTTGGGGGAAAGTTTCACACTCTATAAACCTAAAAGAGTTTTTGCCAAGATTTTTGGAACTCAAATAAGGCTCCATTTGGAAAAGTTTAGTTGTTTCAAGGGTTTATGCAGTGTAATCAGTACAGAAAGTTGTTGTTTGGATTTGAGATTGATTATAACAGTTTTATAGAAGACCAGTGAAGTTAAGCCAGCTGTAGTGTCAGGTGAACTCTGGGTTTGATTTGAGGGAAGATTCCAGCTATTGTATTATGAATATTTTGTAGTTTGTTGGTAATTTGTGGAAGGTAATCTCTGAAAAAGGACTATGGAAATTCAAAAGGAACATTGTAAGAGCATGAAAAACAGCATGTCACGCCAGACTGCTGACGTCCCATTAGAATGAAGCCCAGACTGATTACAACCGAAATGTTCATCAATTCAGATTTTTGTTATAACTGCTAATAGAGCAATGGTGAGCCAGAGTACATCCTGTAGTATCGGGCACCAAGCAGGACCAAAATGGCTTACCCAGCATCACATACATATCTATGCTGGCACAGTATGTGTTAGGATTCGAGAGGATACTGGATTACCTAAACAAACAAAAACACAAACACGGGGAGAATAATATGATGACTCTTCACAGTTTTGAAACCCAGATCCCTGGAGCATTATAAGTCTGTACATTTTCTGAACCACCTTTAAAGCTGAAATCTATCTGAGTAGCCTCAGGTACAACTTAAGAATTGAATCAGTCCATGGCAGGCACACGCAAGCGGACACATGCACCCATGTAAGCAGACATTTCTATGGAATGTGAAAGGACTTAAGCAAACACCATCCTGTACATGCAGTGCCTGAGCTGGAGTGTGAGCCCCTGGTCCACAGAGGTGTGTTACAGTAGTGTGAACTGCTGCACCATAGTGCTGTTCAAGGGATCAGACTATACCTAATTGTGGAGGTCTATGAAGTTAGCGATGGCAATATGAAAGCTTTCAGGTAGGGACCAAGTGAGAGCCACCTGAGGAGCCATCTTCTAGCATAATACGAGGGATGTTCAGAAAGTTTCTGCACTTTTATATTTTCATTGGAAACGATGAAGGCGGGAGGAATAGTAATTGGTTGTATCTGAGAGTGTCATGTGACTGGGAAAATGGCATCACAAAGGAAGGTGACTATGTAGAAAGGTGATGTCATTTATTTTTGAAATTCTTAATAAATAATAAATAGAACGTCCCTCATAGTAAGGGGCTCAGAAATCTGGCATATTTGTTTTTTTGTTTTAATCATGGCACTTTTGTTCCAGTAGTGCATTTTGACAATTTTACATCTTTAAAAGAAAGTAGCCCTGGATGTGTTGTCGTGTATCCTTCCACCAACTTATATTGAGACAATTGATAGACACACATGTTTTCAGACAATGAGATGCAATGGACACTGACGCAAAGAAACCACACACACTTCATACAGAAGGCTGGCGAGTTGTGAATTAAATGAGGATCCTGGCACTGCATGGCAGCAACTAAAGCCGCAGTGCCACTGTGCTTCTCAATGCCTCCATCTTTCAGAGTTGCTGCATTTCCTTTTGCAGTCTATAAAGGTTTCCTGTGCATTAAAAATTTCTGGGTGCAGGACTTTTAGAAGCCAATGAACAGTCTGCCCAACTAGGCAGCTGGCAGGCATGCCACAATTTTGCTTTGTAAAAAAAAAAGAGCAAGTTAATCCAGAGTTCTTTTTTTAATGATGCTAGTAAAATGTGTATAAAAATGAGACCGATAAAATGCTGCTTGTAGAACAACAGTATCAAAGTAATCATGGAAAAATAAAATCAAAGAAAACATTCTTTGTGGAATAAGTAATGTGGAACAAATTTCATTTCACTCAATTCCTGGATGTGTAGCCCAATTCACTTTTGAAAAGCAGCAACATTGTGATTAAAATGGGCAGAAAGTCTTGCGTCTTCCCTACAAATTGAGGGCATAAGGAAGAAATCCAAAGTTGAAAACAGAATATTAAGGTAATAATGAAAAAAAAATGTAACAATTGCATTAGATTACCTTTCTGTTGTGTGGAGTGGTGGTGATGGCTCAGTGGTTATCAGTGCAGTATCACAGATCCAGTGTCCTGGGTGTGAATTTCCCATTGGGATTAATAAAGTATCTATCTATCTATCTATCTATCTATCTATCTATCTATCTATCTATCTATCTATCTATCTATCTATCTATCTATCTATCTATCTATCTATCTATCTATCTATCTATCTATCTATCTATCTATCTATCTATCTATCTATCTATCTATCTATCTATCTATCTATCTATCTATCTAAACCATATCAGCCCATTCAAGTTTACTGTTATTGCTATAGTCAATGAAATTCTAATACTGTGTACATACTGAAGAAGTCACTTTACAGACACTTCACATTCAGAGAATCTGCCAGGAAGAATGTGATAAACTATCCAAATCCAGGTGTGCATAGCTTGTAGAGACTCACCCAAGAAAAGTCAAAGTTCTAATTGGTGCCAACGGGGCTTCTCCAAAGTATTGAATTCAGGGTCTGAATACTTATGTGAATGAGAGATGTCAGTTTTTGATTATCAGTTTGCAAACCTTTCTAAAAACACGCTTTCACTTTGTCATTATAGGTTATTAACTGTAGATTGATGGATGAAAGTGGCACACGTATTCATTTAAAATTACATTTGCAATATGATAAAGTGTGCAGAAATTGAAGGGGTCTGAAATCTTTCTGAATCCATTGTGTACATATATACACATACTCATATACAGTATGACCATGTACAGTCTGTGTTATCGTAACTGACTGTCCAATAGTCTTATGACCTTTAGATTGAAATTGTCCCTGAATCTAATGGTGCTGGTACCAATCATCCTCTCATTGTTTCCTGAAGACAGGAGTAGTAAAAGCAACCGCATGGATGACTGAGTTCTTTAACTTTCCTGTTTGCCCTTTCTAAGTTAGCGAGTGTTGTCTGTGTCCGGAACAAAGAGCAGATGGGTGCTAGTAATATTCTGTACTGCAGGGCTTAACCATCATAGGGCCAAGCAGGTCCCCTACTAGGATATAATGCAGCCATTGAGGATGGACTCCACTGTGCACCTGCAGACATTTCTGAGAACAGATGGAGAAATGTAAGCTGTCCTCAGACATCAAGCCTTCTCAATTAGAAATGAACTGTGTTGGCCCACTTCATTTCATCAGTCTTAGTTACTTTACAGCTACTTATCCTTTTCACATCACTATCTCTGGTGTAGATGCCTGTATTGTCTGTCTTCTGCTTCCTTGAGTCTATGACCTGCTCCTTGTTTTTGCTAATATTAAATTGTGAGATTGTCATCCTGACACCACTAAGTCAGAGAGGAGGCCTTTGCTCTGGTAGTCGTGTCATCATCAAATCCAAATCATATTATGTGATATAATCTTCTGTTAAATTCTGCTCTGTACTTGTAATATTTTTATCTTACTGTTATACTGTATTGAGGTTTACTTGTGTTCTGTTCTGTGTATTGTATTGTATTGACCCCCTTCTCTTTGACACCCACTGCACGCCCAACCTACCTGAAAGGGGTCTTTCTTTGAATTGACTTTCTCAAGGTTTCTTCCATTTTTTCCCTACTAGGGTTTTTTTTTGTCTTCTTAGAGAAGCTGGGGGGCTGTCAAGAGGCAGGGCAGGTAAAGCCCATTGCGGCACTTCTTGTGTGATTTTGGGCTATAGAAAAATGTATTGTATTGTATTGTATTGTATTGTATTATTGTTGATGCTGCTGCCGTCAGCTAATTTAATAATGAAGTTGGTTCTGTGTTTGGTGAACAAGGAGTACAGAAGTGGGCTCAGCACACTACCCTGTGGAGTGTCTATGTTGAAGGTCAGCATGGGGGATGTGATGCTGCCAATCCAAACATGACGTCTGTCATTTAGGAAGCTCAAAGTCCACTTACTGAGAGTGGTCAGGGTTTCTGGTACAACAGTGTAAAATGCTGAGTTGCAGTTGTAGAAGATTAGCCCCAGACACAGACAGACACGGACTCAGAATGTCCAAAAGCACACACATTTATTCGTCTTTAAATCCTGCACACAACACAGTGCACCAAACAGCCACACTACCTCAGTTTCTTTTCTTCTGCTGCCTCAACTCCTTTCCTCCTAAGCTTTGTCCACCTTCTACCCGACTCTGGCCTCCCGAATGGAGTGAGGTGGCCTTCTTTACTTTATACTGCAACCAGACATGCTCCAGGTGCCTCCTAATTGACATCTGGCAGCACTTCTGGGTGTGGCGGAAGTGCTGCATGCCCAGACTCTGGAGCTCTCCAGGCACCCCTTGGTGGTGGCCACGGACTCCCGCCGAGTTGAGCTTCTGAGCTCCAATTCTGTGGCCCTGATGTAAACCAAGGGGGCTGCCCTCTCGTGTCCCGGGGGAGGTACTGCTGGTAGTATGTCCATTTCCCAGGCAAGATCCCCGGCCATCCATCACACAGTCAATAAACAGGACTCTGGCAAAATAGCTTTTATTATTCAGATATTCCTGGATGGTATGAAGTGCAACAGATAATGCATCCCCTGTGGACTAGTGGTGACAATATGCAAAAAAAAAAATCTTGAGCCACAGTTAGGTTAGGTTAGGTTTCTTTATTTAGGTTATGTTCCTTTATTTAGTCATGTTTACACAGGAAAAGATACGAGGGATGGGCAGGGAAATGCATACAAACAATTAGACAACAAGGATGATAATATTAAATATTGTGATATGCACATGGTACAAAACAGAATTATACAGGTGAATAAAGTGACAGGGCAACAGCAGTGCAAAACAAGTGAAGAAAAAATATATATTTAAAGCTCAAATTGCAAAATAAGTGAATGCAGATGCCAATACAGATGTAACATACTGCAGAGCTGGATGTGATGCAGCACAAGGGTACAATATGGGGCAGTTAAATTCAGACTACCGAGAGTTCAGTGACCTTATGGCCTGGGGCAAGAAGCTGACCCTACAGCAGGTAAAGCCTAAGCAGGTGGAGCTACAGTAACATGTACCAGAGGTCAGGAATTGATGCAAGGGATGAGGTGGATTACTATCATCACAAATGATGGATTCAGCTCCCCTTAGACAGCCGGTGGAAAAAATGGCATGGAGCTGTGGAAGATCTGCCCCAGTGATTTTGGAAGAAGCATGGACAGCTCTTTGGAGGAGCTTGCAAGCCTGGAAAGTCAGGTTACCAAACCACACTGTGATGCATCTAGTAAGGATACTCTCAGTGGTGCAGAGGTGGAAGTTCACCAGCTGCTGTCGGTTTGGAGTTTGCATATTGTGTTCAACTGTTTCTCTTTTTGGGTCGAATACTGCAATTAAGGGATAACGGCTCTCTGCAATCCAATCATTGAAAATGGATGACTGGAAGCACTAACTAACTAACTGTAGAAATTCCCAGTGCCTGGTGTATTTAACCAGAATTCTTGAGAAACTTTACTACATATTGGCAGCCTGCATGTGACATCTCTAGACAACTGTCTGCACTGAGACCTATTTATATAGATGAGTATTAATGCCCAACGATGGAATTTCATTCTGTTTCAGACTACTGAGATGAGCATTATAATCCACAAACATATAAATATACAGTTAGTCAGTCAGTGAGAATATGAGGCATGCCAAATATTAAATTCCGAACCGAAGAAAGACAAATTGAAATATAACAACCAGTTCATGAGAACATGCTAGGCCATTGAGTTTGTACAGCAATTATATTCCTATACTGCCATAAGAAGTTCACATTTATTGTCATGTGTATAACATAATGAGATTATTACTTTAAAGTCTACCATACACTTTCAAAAATAAAAATGTCAAAGTGGTTTTTCAGAACAATACCCTAGGGAGACCATTTTTGATCCCCAAAACAATCATTCACATGAAAGTTCCAGAAAGATGTTTTATATATTTAGATCTGGAACAGGTTCCTTAAATAAGCATGAATAAATGATAAGTAGTTTTTGAAATACCAGAATGATTTTGAAAGGACTTCTGCTGCATACAATAACACAGGCCTGGTTCAGGTTTTCTTAATCTCTCAGCATCCTGCTAGATCACGTACTCTTCTTTAACGATTTCTTGTTTTGCCCGCTTATGAGGAATTTTTTCAAGGCTCAAAGAAACAAATTCATTGGTAAGCGCACTTCCCATAATTAAATGCATTTTTGTCAAAGAATGGTTCTGTGAGGATCCCAGTAAAGTGCCATTACATCACCAGTATTATTAAGATTGTAGTGACTGTAGTAGAATGGCAAGAACAGACAATAATACATAACCAGTACAGTAGTAAATACAACATCAGACATTGTGTAACACTGACACAAATCTAACATAATTCACAGTCGAGTGGAGCCATGGACTATTCCCGAGACAGGAGTCATCCGAAGATAGGGCATTAGCCCACCACAGGGCCCACTGACACAGAAATCAGAGCAATGTGGAGCTGCTAATTAGCCTAACATGCACAGACACAGGAGAATATGCAAACGCCACATAGAAAATGACTTGAAGGAGAATTTGAACCAAGGCCATTGACTAAAAGCATAGGTAATAGCTATGTAGGTATTGTGACACATATGCGCTTGGGAGATAGCTAAAGAGCTCGAAGGAAGGTAATTCCTGGGAGTCGTAGTGTGTACTGATCCGTTCACTTTTTTCCCAGCAGACCAAATGTGGGAAATTCCACCTAGGCCCTTGAACGTCACTTCTAGTTCCACCCCTGAAGGTGTCACTTCCTCCCTCCATCTATAAAACCCACCATGTCTGTGACATTCAAGGGCCCAGGCGGAATTGGAAAACCAAAAGAAATGTAACCAATTGCGTCATAAATGTTGTAAGTTGCCTTGGATAAAGGCATCAGTCAAATAAGTAATTGTAAATGTAAACATTAGATCTAATATGATCTTAGCTACTTTCATTTTCTGCCATGACTTCAACAGTCCCTAAAGTAGCAATTATTACTGCAGTGATAAAAAGCTCATCCCAGTCCTCCACAATTTTCTTGAGCTGACAATTGCTGCTGCCCAAGACAGTCAACAATGCCATCCCAAAAATGTAGATGTTGGTGTGCTGTCTGAATGATTGGTATAGTAAATGTGTGGGCCTTGTAGCAATGATTCTGCTAATGGTGTGGCTTTCTCTAGCTGCCTACAGCTCATGTTTGGTCTAATTGAGTTCAGGAAAAGGGGAGAATGAAAGTGAAAGGCACATGTAATGAACTGTGGTGTTCATCTAGAATATTCTAAATTCATGGCTCATCCCTACCTCTTTTCATTGCAGATGGCGACACTGATGAATGTCCCTCCCCATCCTTTCAGGAGATTTCACCTTCCACAAACCAGCCAATGAGAACCCTACACGCAAAAATGGGAGGTATGAACTGTGCAGCTAACCGTGCAGGGATGCACTCACCTCCACCACGACCAGCTCTGGACAAGAACTTCATTGGAACGTACGAAAGCCAGCCAGCAAGGTTTATACAGCTAGGGGGCTCTCGAATTCTGGAATGTCCCAGCATCCAAATCACTACAATATCACCTGAAAACCATTATTCAGAGGAAAACGAACCATACTCAGGCTGGGAGAGAATGTCAAGAGATCACCTTTACCTTCCTCTTGATCCATTTGCATATCGAGATGCTGGATCCTTAAGCCCCAGTCCTGCCAGCAGCTTGTCATCACGTAGCTGGATTTCTGAAGCTTCCAGCTGTGAATCTCTGCAACTACTGTGTGATGAAGATGAACTGAATGAAGCCACATCAAGATTTTCGTTGGGATCACCTATTGCCTCACCCAGGCCTAGCTCTCCACGGCTGCTTTCTTACCTTCACCCCACCTCCCCCAGTTCGAGGCCCACATCTCCTGGAGGCAAACGTAGATATTCTAGCTACTCCGAAGGTTACTCCCCACTTCCTTCGCCCTCAATTTCTAGGAGAGGAAGTTTCTCTGAGGACCCGTTATCTCCTGATTCCCTATCAGACTCCTCAACAGCCCCAGACTATGGGTTTCCAAGAATATCTGGTGGAGTAGAAACAGATAATATACCACAAAAAACCAGGAAGACATCCATAGATCAGTCTGCTAGGAAAGAAGAACCTGTCGTCTTTAACAGTAATGGATATCAGCCGATTGGACCAGCTGAGGATGGATTTCTCCATATCCGGAAAGAAAACAATCAGAATCACCACTCTGGGATGGATTACTTATCTGTTCCATCACCTCTTGTGTGGTCCAAGGCCAGGATCAGTGGTCACAGTCCAGTGTTTCGGTAAATCACATTTTCACTTCATGAATTTGTTTCTGCTAATGCTGCTTATAATATACTGTATGTTTTATTCATTTATTCATTTCTTGTAATATATTTTTTACTTTTTTAATACTTTTTGTAGCTGTATGTTGGTAGCATCATCAAAAATTAGAACTTTTTTAAATTGGCTGCCATGACACCACACATTCAAGCATACGTGTGGTGTCACTGGGTGTGGTCACCAGGTTTGAGTAGTCGTCTTATTTGAGGAAGAGCTGCATGCTTTGCAGTTGTCTTTAGCTGTTCTTAGTTGTTCTTTAGCAAAGTCCAATCTAGCCTTTCTATTGTTGAGGCTTATGAGTGGCTTGCACCTTGCAGTGCACCCTCTGTATTTACTTTCATGCAGTCTTCTCTTTATGGTAGACTTGGATATCGATATGCCTACCCCCTGGAGAGTGTTGTTCACTTAGTTGGCTGTTGTGAAGGGGTTTCTCTTCACCATGGAAATGATTCTGCGATCATCCACCACTGTTGTCTTCCATGGACATCCAGGTCTTTTTGCGTTGCTGAGTTCACCAGTGCTTGCTTTCTTTCTCAGGATGTACCAAACTGTAGATTTTGCCACTCGTAATATTGTAGGAATTTCTTGGATGGGTTTTTTCTGTTTTCACAGCTTAAGGATGGCTTCTTTCACCTGCATGGAGAGCTCCTTTGACCGCATGTTGTCTGTTTACAGCAAAATCTTCCACATGCAAGCACCACACCTCAAATCAACTCCAGACCTTTTATCTGCTTAATCGATAATGACATAACGACAGACTTGCCCACACCTGCCCATGAAATAGCCTTTGAGTCAATTGTCCAATTACTTTTGAGCCCCTGAAATGAAGGGATTGTGTTCAAAAAATGCTTTAGTTGCCTCACATTTTTATGCAATCGTTTTGTTCACCCCACTGAATTAAAGTTGAAAGTCTGCACTTCAACTGCATCTGAGTTGTTTCATTTAAAATTCATTGTGGTAATGTACAGAACCAAAATTAGAAAAAAGTTGTCTCTGTCCAAATATTTATGGGCCCAACTGTGTGTGTATATATATATATATATATATATATATATATATATATATATATATATATATATATATATATATATTAAAATGTACCAAGCAGTTATATGGGAATAATGTATTTTTGTTCGTTTTAACAATGTTTTCATTCTACTTTTCTAGACGTACTCATTGTTTAATTAATCCATTACTTACTTATTATTGGGTCTGATGCTAAAGTAGTTGCAGCCTTTGATTATTCAGTGTTGTTTACAGTGTTGTTTCAGCGTGTCTATTCTGCTCAGACTGCACAACAAAGTTTTTGCTTATTGAACACTGTTGGGTGTTTCTTAATGATTTTTGGCTGCTGATCACGAATATCACATAAAAATTTACTCATCACGTACCGTTTCAGAGACATCTTCAGTTTGTCATGATTTTCTCTTACATTTGTATCCAAAAGTTTTTGCTCCCGTAAGTGACTTATCAACAATGGTTTGTGCAGCCTGGGCATGTCCAGGGATGGAATCGGGTCAGGTTGGAAGATGTTCTGTGGAAGTTGACATCCTGGGCAGGTCTAAATGAGCTTGACGCTGTCTCAGCATGCTATAAAGGTGGCTTGCATACACTGATCCTGCTCATTTGGTTAATATGGACAGTCAGTGTATATGTATAATATCAGTATAGTAAAGTATAGTATCTGTAGCAATATAACAGGAAGTAAGCTTGATGCTACAGACGTTTTGCTGTCGGGTGATATGTCTCGTCAATGTCGTAACAGCCGCGATACATTCTGCTATATCTGTGGCGAATATACACTTGCGCCTCAGAGACATTGGATGACTGCTCTTGTGAAGAAAGCTTATTATCTGTATTTCGGCTGCAAAATTGCTGATCAAGAGAAGGAATGGGCGCCTCACATTTGCTGTGCAACATGTGCTGTCAGTCTGAGAGCCTGGCTCAGAGGCACTCGAAAGACAATGATATGGCGAGAACAGAAAGACCATGTGACGGACTGTTACTTCTGTTTGACTAATGTGTCTGGTTTCTCTGCCAAAAACAAGAAGTCAATTGAATATCCTAATCTGCCTTCAGCAATGAGAGCCACGCCACATGATGACAGTCTTCCAATTCCGAAACCACCAGCGGATTGGACCTTAGATGAACCAGATGAAGAAACTGCAATGCAGGATACTGACAGTGACATTGACCCAAATTTTGAACCGTGCTCATCAGGCGATCCACATCTGATAACACAGTCCAAATTGAACAATTTGGTCAGAGATTTGGGTCTGTCAAAAGCAAAAGCCGAGCTTCTGGGTTTGAGACTGCAGGAATGGTGTTTGCTGTCACCAGGTATGAAAATTTCTGTATTTCAAGGCTGACATCATGATATAACCAAATTTTTTGCACAAATCGACAGTCTCTGTTTCTGTTGTGACAGTGAAGGATTGTTCTCGGGCTTGGGTTGTGATCACAATCCGGAAGAGTGGCATCTCTTCATTGATTCGTTAATGTTAAGCCTGAAAGCTGTTCTGCTACACAATGGCAACGTTTATCCTTCAGTACCCATTGGCTATGCAGCACATGTGAAAGAAACGTATGAGATATGGAACTGTTGATGAAGCATGTCCAGTATAGCAGGTACAACTGGAATATCAGTGGAGATCTTAATGTTGTTTCTTTGTTACTAGGATTGCAGCTCCGCTATACAAAGTACATCTGTGAATGGGACAGCCGTGCCAAAGAGTCGCACTATTCTCGACAGAACTGGCCACTCTGTAAAAAGTTAGTTCCAGGACAGAAAAATTTGGCACACGAATCGCTTGTCGACTCAGCAAAAATAGTTTTGCCTCCTCTTCACATAAAACTGGGACTCATGAAGAATTTCGTGAAAGCACTGAACAAGGAAGGCGAAGGTTTTCATTATTTACAACAGATGTTCCCAAGAATAACTGATGCATTTTTGTTGGCCCCCAGATCAGACATGTTATGAGTGGTTTGAAGCGGTTTGAAGATCTGTTAGTTGGGCAGGAAAAAATTGCCTGGAAAGCCTTCAAAGACGTTGTTGACAATTTTCTGGGCAAATACAGAACCAAGTACAGAGCCCCAAACTGCATTCAGCTGGTAGACAAACTTCTCAAAGCATTCAAGACAATGAAGTGCCACATGTCACTCAAGATTCATTTCCTCCACTCACACTTGGACTTCTTCCCCGCAAATCTTGGTGCTGTCAGTGACGAACACGGTGAAAGGTTTCACCAGGACATTTCTACGATGGAGAAACGATACCAGGGCACCTGGAATCCGTCAATGCTTGCTGACTACTGTTGGACACTGCAATGTGATGCACCAGACATTGAATAGAAAAGAAAATCAAGAGCAAAACACTTTTAATTCTGTTGAATTTAATAGCTTATGCAAAACATACATGTCACTAAATACGTTATTGTCGGTAAACACATAAATGTTTATTTTTTAGAGTTCCTATGTGATGCCTACCCAGTAGGCATGTCTTCTAAATGTAAAAATCATGGTGCTATGCTTTTCTGAATGTAGAATAAAAGAAAAATAATCCAAGCTAATTAAATGAGATCAGTTCTATCAGGTGTTGTCACTAATTAGGAATCTGGTTGGAACAAAAACCCGCAGCCACAGTGTGCCCCCAGGACCAAGGTTGGGAAACACTGCTCTAGCACAGTGGTTTTAAACGCAATTTTAATGAAAGCCAAAAACATTTTATATACTCATTGTGGACCAGGGTATATCAACAAACATGTCTTCTTTACAAATAAGACACAAAAATATCTCTCTGCTCATCACAATTGTATGTTCTGCCTTGCATCCCTCATGGAACTGCCTTCCCTCTTTATTGGCTTTTCTTTTCTTGAACAACAGAAATGGGTTAGTAAAGCTACCAGTAGCCACAGGATCAAAAAATTAGCTTTGAATGAAGAAATTATGTCAGCGCACGAAACTGAGTGAGGGCAGCAGTTAGGACATCATGTGACAATTTGTAGCTAAATCAAAGAACACCTGTGTCACGATCTGATGGTGCTGAACCAGATTTAAAAAATGGGAGGAAGTGTGCTGGTGTGGTAACACAAAGACACATTTGTTTTTGGTCCGAAATCGATTTTGATGATATTTAACACAAGCAAAGCGCGTGCAATACAAAAAAATCAACCAAACTCAATTGAAAAAAATGCAAATATGATTTCTATCTGCATACAAAAACCATAAAAGAGGAAAGACAAATAAATCATGTACAGCGGTGGCAGCAGTAAGGCAAAGGCCATGTTACATCAAACTTCTTTTCAAGCAATTTTGAGGCGTAGTCTTCATTTACATAATCTTAATGAGTCGGAGGCAGTTGATGGCATAGCCTGTAAAAGCCAGTTGCAAATTATAGCATATCCAGGGACTACTAGTCACTAGTGTTACTAATCAATAGTCCAATGCTAGACCATGACTCACTCCAATAACATCAAGCAAGTTTGATTTTGTCTTTAGTTGTAGAAGTGAGCTCTGTGTGCATGAGAGCTGACAACCAATAAGTGCTCATTAGGAAGTACAACACATACAATGCAGTGACGAGGAAGAAGGAACATGGGTGTTTTTGACCTCACAAACAGAAGAGAAGCTCATCTGTCTAATGTTTCATTCTTTAAGTGCCATGACAGAATGGAGAAAAGAAAAAAAGAGGCAGATACTGTGGCAGAACTGGCTATACCTGTTAAACCTTCGTACAGCAGCGGCTCCATCAGGCCACACATTATTGGCTGTCATAAAAAAGGGCAAGCATGGCTGTGCCAGAATGCTGGTGTGTCCAGTAATTTTCATTCATTTAAATTGACATAGTCCGGCAACGAGATCAGCAACTGCATTCGTAAGACTGACATACCCAATGGCTAGATGTCAGGTAATGTGACATTTGCTTAAGCTCTAGATGGTTTAGGGGTGGCTGGCCCTGACACCATGGCAGCTCTATAAAGTGAGCCCAGTGGGTGAAGATGTCACCTTCTTTTCACATTTTCTTTTAGAGTAAGATCAGCCAGTTTCCTTTCAAATTACAGATTAGTAATGGTGGTGGGCTATTCTGTGCAGGAGATGCATTTTAATGGCAGCTGTAAATGTAAATTATATTCAGATACAATCAGAGGGATGTATTTAACATGCCTTGAATATTAATGAAGTGGGCTGCTTTGAAAGGGTCCAAGAGACCCAATTCTGCCCACGGGCCTTGAGTTTGAAACTCCTGCTCTAGCTGTTTATACATTAAATTCTCCAGCATACACTTTCAGCAAAGTAGAACACTAATGATTGTATTTGTGAATCCAGGAGAATTTAACATGTTTTATAATCTGATAAGCTGCATGTTACCTTTTTGTCAATACATTGTCATTGAAACATCCAACCATCCATTTTCCAACCCGTTGAATCCAAACACAGGGTCACGAGGGTCTGCTGGAGCCAATCCCAGCCAACACAGGGCAGGAACCAATCCCAGGCAGGGTGCCAACCCACCGCAGGACACACACAAACACACCCACACACCAAGCACACACTAGGGCCAATTTAGAATCACCAATCCACCTAACCTGCATGTCTTTGGGCTGTGGGAGGAAACCCACGTTGACATGGAGAGAACATACAAACTCCACGCAGGGAGGACCCGGGAAGCGAACCCAGGTCCCCAGGTCTCCCAACTGCAGCAGCGCTACCCACTGCGCCACTGTGCCGTCCCTCATTGAAACATTGAAATCTCAAAATTGATCCAGGTTTTTGCTTTTTGTAAGGGAATTATTAGGAAAATGTAGGGAAACCCACTGTCTGCAGAAGCCTACCCCAGTAGCAAGAGACACAAGGACGGAGCTGCAGTCAATGGTAGGACACACTCACCCACCGTGTAGGAACATAAGAATCTTGACAAATTAGAGGAGAACATTCAATCCATCGAGCTTGTCAGAACTCCAAATATCTCATCCCGATACTTAGTGCCTACTCACCCTCACCGCCACGCAGAAAGTATTCCAATCCCTTAACTCTCTGCACTCTTTAATGACGTTGTGGATTTAATTTTAAATGTTTCAATTTTTACATTTTTGTTCACCAATCTACACTCAGTAGCCCATAATGTCAAAGTAAAAATGTGTTTTTAGAAAAGTATGCAGATTTTTACAAAATCACAAACTGAAATCTCTCTTTTGCAGAAGTCTTCAGCTCCTTTGCTGTTACACTCCATATTATGATCAGGTGCTTCCTGTTTGCTTTAATTCTTCTTGAGATGTGTCTATAACTTGACTGGAGTCCACCTGTAGCAAACAGAATTGATTGGACATCGTTTAGAAAAGCCACCCCCTGTGTATGTAAGGTCTCACAATTCACATTGTATGTAGGGACAAATACCAAGTCATGAAGATCAAGGGGCTCTCTGTAGACCTCTGCGACCTTCAGGATAGAAGAGCCTGACTGACAGACTGACTGACTCACTCACTCCAAGGTATAGAGAAATACAATAATCCGGTCTATTGGAGACAAAAGCAGCCTCCAGTCCTTTGTTATATAAGAATATTCGGGTGAATGGAGATCGTGAGTGAACAGCCTTTGTCAAGTCCAGCCACAAATTCTCAATTTGATCGAGATTAGGACTTTGACTCCACAGCATTAACGTTGTTATTTTTAAGTCATTCCTGTGTGTCGTTGACTTTATACTTGTTGTCATTATATTGCTAGAAAATAAACCTTCCCCAAGGCACAGGTTTTCTGCAAAATGAATCAGGATTTTCTCCAGGATTTCCCAATATGTTGCTGTATGCTTTCCAGGTTATGCTGCTGAGAACTGTCCCCACACCAGGATGCTGCCACCACCATGCTTCACTGTAGGGATGGCTTTTCATTAATGTGCAGTGTAACATGGTATTTAGTCTGATGGCCAAAAATCTCAGTTCTGGTCTCATCAGTCCACAGAACCTTCTTCTTGACTTCTGAGTCTCCCATGAGCCTTCTGGAAAACTCTAACCAAGCTGTCGTGTCAGTTTTTTGTCTCTTTGCCTCTGTCACGTAAAGCTGTGACAGGTGAAGCACCTGGTCAACTGATGTTGTCTGCAGAGTTTCTCCAACCTCAGCTTGAAACTCCTTGGTCTCTTGGTGGCCTTCCTCACTTCCACCATCTACCCAAAGCACCATGATGTTCCAACAATGATGGATGGATTAAAAGCCAGAAGTCTGTATAACCATCAGCATAAAGTGACTCCGTGAGAACCCTAACTACAAAGAAGACTATTTCATTTATGTTAGGTAGAATGCCCAAAGGGGACTGGGCGGTCTCGTGGCCTGGAACCCCTACAGATTTTATTTTTTTCTCCAGCCTTCTGGAGTTTTTTTTTGTTTTTTCTGTCCACCCTGGCCATCGGACCTTACTCCTTTTTATGTTAACTAAGGTTGTCTTATTTGAATTTCTTATTTGTCTTTTATTCTTCTTTTCTTCATTATGTAAAGCACTTTGAGCTACTTTTTGTATGAAAATGTGCTATATAAATAAATGTTGTTGTTGTTGTCTTCCTCACTTGTCATCTTCTTCCACGATCACTCGGTTTTTGTGGACAGCCTGCTGTTGCAGATTTCCAGCAATACCAGACTCTTTCCATTTCGACATGATTAATTTAACTGGACTCAAAGAAATATATTCAGTGACCTGGATATTTTCTTGTCTCCATCCCGTGACTTATGCTTTTTGATCCCCCTTTTTCACAGAATTACTTGGAGTGTTCTTTATGACTTTATTGTCTAGGTTAGGCCACCATACTGACTCAACACACGTTGGCCCTTCCACATGCAGGTGTAGTTATACTAAAACTAACTGAAGCCCCAAACAGGTGATCTCCATTTAACTAATCATGTGACTTCTAAAGCCAATTAGCTGCACAAGGGATGATTGGGGTGGGTCGTATTGAAAGGGGTGAATTAGTTATGTAATAATTTATTTTGTGTTTTATATTCATAATTAATTTAGACAACTTTGCAGAGATCTGTTTTTCACTTTGACATTAAAGAGTCTTTTTCTCTTGACCAGTGTCAAATAATCCAAATGAAATCCACTGTGAATCAATAAAATGTGAAAACTTCAAAGCGGGTGAGTACTTGTTAGAGACACCATACAGCACCCTGAGCTCTAGTTGCACCCCTGGTCGCTATCTCTATGGAGTTTGTATGTTATTCCTGTGTATGTGTGGATTTTTCTTCCACATCCCAAAGATTTTTGTGTTGTTTCGTGTTTCTACAGTGAGCCCAATGTAAGATTTGTTTGCCCCATGAGTGACTGGCACCACGTCCAAGTTTGGTTCTTGCTTTACACTTGAATTTGATTAAGCAGTTTTAAAAGTGTGTACAAGATGTTGACTTTTGTCAAAATTCAGGGGTAGAGGATGGTAATCAGCTGTAAATGGCAACAGAACTCGCTGATACGTTTTAGTTTCACTCTCTTTGCTAGAAGGAAAGTTAGCTTCCATGATTTGACTTTGATTTTCTTTGCGTGAATGAGTAGTGAAGAGCAAACAACTTCTAAAATGGCATCGAACATCTGGTGAGTGACCAAAGTGAAACACTCCACGGGTGCCATTTTGTATATTATCACTGAATCGGACTCTGACTTGTCAGACTCTGATTTTGATGCAGGTGGTCTGGAGATGGAGATCAAAAACGAAAGTGAGGTATCCGCAACAGCCGATCATAGTGTAGAACACGTTCACGTAGCTTATGTGTCTATGGCAACGTTCGCCTAGAAGGACTCTGGCCCTGACGATGGCAAGAGGTATGAATCAGATTGCATCGCACTGTGGCTGCCACCACCACATGAAGAATGCTAGGCAGCCAGACCGCCACGGCATTCCTTCTGGCCTTCAAGCAGCTGCCAGAGATGACAAACAGACACCAACAGCAGCCACAGCACACAGAAATAGACATTTTAAGTTGATTTATGTTTGAAACCTTTGCTTTGTGTGCAGTAAAAATATTCAGCCCTCAAAAAGTTAATGTACATTGGTTGAGTGTGTGAGTGTGTCCTATCCAGAGTGACTTAGTGACTTAGGCTCCAGCCCCTCAACTCCCCTCAGTTGGTTACGCTGGTCTGAGAATGTTATGCTATGTTAAAACATTAATACTAAATCTTAAATATAAGATCATCCTGTCATGTTATATGTTTTTGTTGATATGAATCAATGAAATCCAAAATAAGTTATGGAAGTAAGTAAGTCTTGAGCTCCATTTTGCAGCCCTAACAGGTAAAACCTAACTCAGCATTTTGTAAAATACTTCAACGAGTTAGTTAAACGTGTTTCTTTATTTCAGGAGTTCGGCGCTACCTCCACTGGACTGGCCGTTGCCTTCACAGTTTGACCAGTATGAACTGAGAATTGACGTCCAGCCTCGATCCCATCATCGCGCCCACTATGAGACTGAGGGAAGTCGAGGGGCCGTTAAAGCGTCTCCTGGTGGGCACCCCATTGTTAAGGTAAGTGTGTTTCATTCCTTTGCATAGTTTTTATGCGCGACACTTAGACGTGTGGCACAATTAATGTACTAAACACCCTGTAGAAGGTACTGAAACTAAGGGGCAACAGTGAGAGTGGATAAGTGAGAATGTACGTGGTGTGCCCATCGCTTTATTATTTGTACATAGTACACTAATGAAAATGCAATAAGAAGAGAGCTGCCCAGTTCAAACCATCGTCTGATTTTTGGGTGCTGGCACTGAATCCTGTCCCACTCCAGTAGCTCCTGTTTCCTGGCACACTGTTTAAGTGATTGGACTCGATTTCGGTCAGGACTGCGGAGAATAATGAGTCTGGGGAAAAAAAAAAGAAAAAATTGCCCCTTTCCCTTAACCTTATAAACTGAGTCAGGGGTCATATTACAGAATGATAGCCAAATTGCATAGCTTTTTCTGTGTTTCATTGGTATGATTGGGTTTTTCCAAAACGTCTAATAGAAAAGCATAACCTAAAGTCATTATTAGCTACAGTTTCCTAATTGCTGTTGGTTAAGCAACTCTAATGTTGCTAAAAAATAAAATCTCGTCCAAAATGAATTGGCATTGCTTGTGGAATTTGTATAATTAGGTTAGAATAAATAAATAAATAAATAAATAAATATGTATTTATTTATTTACTTTAGGACTATCATTTTTCATAAATGCATAGTGTATTAAGAGATTTAATTTGTACTTTTTCCCATTGAACATCTAAGGATTGAGCTTAATGATCATACCACTGGCGTAATTGCACAAATTCAGACTACAGCGTAATATCAAGCCACATCCGTATACAATATGTGCATTTATTATTGTAACGTGTTTGTGTGATGCGGACACTACAGCTCACTCTTCCTGTATGACTCAGATTAATGGAATCACACTGATCGGCCTAAACATGAAGTGCACAAATTAATGACTTCTCTGATTAAGCTAAACAAATGTACCATATGCTTCTTTAAGGCTGTTGAGGTTCCTGCTTTAACTGCATGGATGGCTCAGTAGTTTGTTCAAGATTCCCCAAATGCCCTTCACTTTAATTTCCAGTATTACAAACAATTGTGTATTTTATATATTATGCTTATTTGATATGATATTTACACCTTTTTAAATGTTTAATTTGCACCACACTTTGCTGTCATGTCATCGTATTTCACCTATTTTAATGATGTGTGATGGAACCAGGGGCATCAGCAAGCCCCAAAAACCCAAACATTCATAGAGTCCCGGGTTCAAATACAGGTGTGTTTATTACACCACAATACTCAAAGTAACACAAAGCACAGATTTCTCTATCTTCTCACAATATTCTCTCTCACCACCGCACTGCCCTCCTCGAGTGGAGTGATGCCCCATGTCCTCCCAGCTCCGACTCACCTGGATAGGGGAATGCGGCCCCTTTTATTATGGTGTACTTCCGGTGCCAAGGCAATTGCCCAATGGAAGTACTTCTGTGTCATATGGAAGCCCATTATAACAGGGAGCTTGTCTCCCTACAGCGCTGCCTCGTGGCACCCAGTGACTCCAGCAGGGCAGCTCTGCCAGACTAATAATAATAATAATAATACATTTTATTTATTTGTAGGCTCCTTTCTAAACACTCAGGGACACCAAACAATAGACAAAACACAGATTATTAACAAAAATAAAATACAAAAATTAAAATCAGACAGAGCAATTGTAATCAAAGAGAAAAAGCTGTCTTAAACAAATGAGTCTTAAGTTAAGATTTGAAAAGTGAGAATGATTCAATACTTCTAAGCTCAGGTGGTAGTGAGTTCCAGAGCTGGGGAGCAGAGCATTCAGTTGTGGTAAGACGGACGAAGGGGACAGTCAAGTGGATGGAGGAAGAGGATCTAAGGGTACGGGAGAGAATGGCAACATGGAGGAGGTCAGAAAGATATGGTTGTGGAGAGCCTTAAAAGTTAGTAGGAGAATCTTGAATTGAATTTGGAACTGAACTGGAAGCCAATGAAGCTGCTGCAAAACGGGAGTGATATGGTGAATAGAGAGGGTTCTAGTAATGATGCGGGCAGCTGAATTCTGGACCAGTTGAAGCTTATAAAGAGATCTGCGAGAAAGACCAAAGAAAAAAGAATTGCAATAATCCAGACGAGAGGTGACAAGGATATGAACAAGGATAGCAGTGGTATGGGGTGTGAGGCGGGGGCGGTTGGTGAATACGATTAATGTTACGCAAGTGGAAATATGCAGACCAGGAGGTGTTATTGATGTGGGACTGAAAGGATAAAGTACTGTCAAGGATGACACCCAGACTCTTAACCTGTGGGGAAGGGGAGACAGAGGAATTATCAATAACAAATGAAAAGTGATCAGTTTTGGAAAATGTTTAATTTTGTACCAATAAGGAAAAGGTTCCACTTGGGACTGATATCCGGGACTGCTGCCATCTAGCATGCTGGGGGAGGAAAAAGCCTCCAGCGACATCTTCATTCTTCAGTGGGCTCTCCGTGCACCCCTTCTGGTCCTTCTTTATGGGACTGATCCGCTTCTCCTCCCCCTTGTCTGCCTACTAGGAGCCTCCCGTCCGGGTAAGGAATCATCCCCTCTTCTGGCCAGGATGCCCGTCCAGCCAATGTGGCATCTACAGATATTATACCATTCTGAGTATTGCTTTTGATCGCATTTCCTGGCATTTTCTTACTTTTCCTAGGGGCTATGATTATTTAGTTGTAGCAAAGGTGCCACGTTACCATCTTGTGATCAGCACACACATTGTCGTTATGATGTAATTGATTACAAATTATATAAGCAAGCAGTGCACTTTTCCAGTTGTCCATGTTTATAAATAAAAACAAACCAAATACTGTGCTCTAAAGGTCTTTCTAGGGTTGCCGAATACATCCTCTGGTTAATGTGTTGGTGTGGGCCTTTGAGTTTCATTTTTAATTTTCTGCTAGTGGACACGTGGCATGTTTAAAGGCTTTCATTGTTGGCTTCTTGTCGCTCTTCTCTTGTAAGGTAGTACATGGACATTTTTAAACAAACATGATGCTAAGGGATTGATGGAAATCTAAATGGAGAAGGCATTCACAGTAGTCTGACAATAAGCAAGAATCTGCAGTCAGATAATCACAACCAAGACAGTAAACTTGAAACAAAGTCAGCAAACAACGAGATCAATGAGAAGAGGAACGTCCACCCACTTGGGTATCTTTCTACCTTCACTTATACTTGCTTGTTTGAATTTTATCTTTTTTTGGGATCTATAATGAGGATACTAAGACTAGGATGCCATCATCTTAAGTAAATACAGACTAGCAACAAGAGTTAATGTTGTAAACACAATGGTCACCAAACTGATGGTCACAAACACAATGAGAATAATAAATAATCAATAGTATCTTCCACAGAAATAGGGAACTAGACTGGTTCATAACAGACATTATGCCACACTGCTTTCCCAAACATCAAAATCATGCATCTTTTTTCAAGCAAAATAAAAAAGGGAGAAATAATCAAAATATGATACATAAAAGTAGCAATTAAAGAAATAACAAAGTCAATAATGGATTCTTGTTCCTGCCTTACAGCTTCCTGGGCAGTTGAGCCTGGGTGGCTATGGTAAGAGAAGGAACGATGGAGGCAGGAACAAGACTCGGAAAGGTAACTTCACAGGGACAGATGAGGACACGAGCCAGATGAAAGCAGCCTGCTCCTGCTGGTGTTGACGTCTCCTTGGGCTGCAAGACCTGGACAGGGTAAGCCAAGGAGACATTTATTTTAAAAAGGGGCACCGTGACTCAAAGGTTTTAAGTGAATGCCTGTATGAGTTTTTAACCTCATTGAATAGAATCATTTTATGGATTATTTAGGGAAGTGTTTCTCAATCTGTGGGGCAGGCCCCCCTAAGGGGGCGGCAAAGTAACAAAAAGGGGGGGCACGAAGATGTGAAAAAAAGAAAACAAGAATCGAAAATATGAAAAATACATCTATTGAAACCAAAACAAATTAACTTAAACTGCATTCTGATACTAGAAAAATAAATATAGAGTTAGAAAAATGTCGATAAAAGTTAAATAGTGTGAGACATGTCCGGACACCATCAGACTGACACCACGTCTTTATATAAAAGCACACACGTTTATTCACAGTTCTCCTATAAACAGTCCCACTCAGCACACAGTGCTTCCCAGCACTAACCACCGTCAATACGGGCCTTTCTCTCAACGTCCGTGGGCCGCCTTTCCTCTTTCCACGGGAGCTTTGTCCTGCTCCCACTCCTGACTCCAGCTCCAAGATTGGAAGGAGGTGGCCCCTTTTATTCTCACTCGGATGTGCTCCAGGTGCTTGATGATCTTCCGGCAGCACTTCCTGGTGTGGCGGAAGTGCTGCCCTTGCACCCGGAAGCACTCCGGGGGTGCCTGGAAGGATCATCCTCCATCTTCCCGGGTGTGGCGGAAGTAAACATTTCCCGGGCTTAATGAGGCTCAGAGCACCCCCTGGTGGTAGGCACGGGCCCCAACGTGCTTGAGCCTCCTTGCTCCTCTTTCGTGGCCCTCTCCAACTCCAGGGCGGTTGCCCCCTCATGGCGCGGAGGACGAATACGCCACCTCCCGGTCCTTCCAGGCGTCCCGGCCGGGTCTGTCCCCCAGCCTCCTGCGACAGTAGGTATAATAAAATATGCATCTATGATATATCATTAATTAAAAAAGAACAAATTGGTATTAGTGGGCTCCTTTCAAAAAAACGTTAGGGAGGCGCGATTAAAACTGTTATGAAAACTCGGGTCGCAAATACTTAAAGGTTGAGAAACACTGATTTAGGGATTTTAACCTCCACAAGGGGCACTCTCATTTTATGGATTATTTATTTATGGGAGATTATGTCTTTGCACTGTATTTTGTTGTACATGTTCTTTGTTATGAAAGTTTATTAAAAGCACTATACACTTTTATATACCCAAGCCTTGTTCACTGCGTATGTGTCTTCACTAGCCGAGGCCCATCACTTGGTTACGTTATCGACGGTTGTGGGTTCAAGAGGCCCTTAACGTTAAGTGGGAGTGTGGAGATAACCCGCGCCGTCACAGTGGCAAGTTCAAGTGACCAGCATGTAAAACAACCTCCTTGTCTTTGGTTGCATTGCTTCCTGGGCAGCTGAGCCTTTAATCCCACTCACCTCCAGACTCTAGAATCAATGTGACCATTACAAGGAGTGGCATTTAAATCTCAGGTAGGTATTAACTTCCAGAGAAAGAGAAGCCCTCAGAAGTCCTCTGGAGGCTCAAGATCCATTGTATTAAAATCAGTTCTGGCTTTCCTACTCTCCTTAATTAGACTTACAGAGCCAGACGTGATTCTCAAGTTAAAATACACACCTGGAAACAAACCGTTAAAAAAATGGAGTGAATAGAATCAAAATCCTGTGCTGCAAAGGCTGTCGGTACCCACAAGGCTTCTTCCTAAAACACCCGTCCCCCATATCTCCAGTCCATGCATTTTAAACCACCAGCGGGGCTTCAGGGAGAGAGCAAAAGATAATGAAAAAAAGACTTGGTGCCAAGATAAAATAAGAAGTTAAAATTTCTGTTATGCATTCAGGAGCTCAGTAGCACAAGGGAACTTAACAATTCATTTGCACATTATAATGAGTGCTACGACAATGGAGGGAGACAGACAGACACACACACGTAGACCACAGCAGCTACTGGGCACCACACTCCACACAGTGCCTCTGTGTGCTATGGTACCTTTCTGTCATTTTAACTATTACATCACTATATGATATTACAGCAGCAAAGAGAGTTTAGATGAGCATTGTGGTCTTTCAATATGCAACATATTTAAACACTGCAGTTATTTTGTTATGGTATGTTTGTATTTAGATATTAATGTTAAATTTTAGTTATTCATTTAGACATACAGTCAGTAGGTGGATGTTGTGCAGCTACATCAGTGCATTTACTGGTGTTGTTAGGAAGATTTCTTGATTTGGGTATTTTGAATGCTGAAATCTGTAACTGCTGTGGCTCTTCAATATCAGCTTTCTTAACGGCAGAGCTTTTGACAGGGTGTGACACAGTGTTTACATCAAATACATATTTTGCAGTTCGGATTTTCATAAATATAGCTGCCAGTTCTTTCAAGCTTAAATCAACAACTACAGAGAGCACACACAGCACATTGCGATAACAAGCCGGTCAAGTTTACCATTTGTCCATTAACAAAGCTGAATGCCAATGTATAATCTGATGCTTCAGAAAGGTTTTTCCTCTGCATCATGTTAAATTTATTTTTAAAACGTGAAATGTACTCTCCTCCCATAGAGCATAGATTTATATAGTAAGTCTAATAGGATTTTGAGCACTTTGAGCACTGCCTTCATAAGACATTGGATTGGTTTAGAAATATAACACTTAATGAGTTGTCTAATTGTTTCCATTGTTAAGAAAAATAACTTGTGGTTTTATATACTGTATATATATATATATATATATATATATATATATATATATATATATATATAAACTGCACACAACAAAATTAAAGGAACACTTTGAAAACACATCAGATCTCAATGGGGAAAAAAAATCCTGCTGGCTATCTCTACTGATATGGACTGGCTAATGTGTTAGGTACAAAAGGATGCCACATTGCTTGATGGAAATGCAAATTATCAACCTACAGAGGGCTGAATTCAAAGACACCCCGAAAATCAAACTGAAATAATGATGTGGCAGGCTAGTCCATTTTGCTGAAATTTCATTACAGCGACTCCAAATCGTACTCAGTAGTTTGTATTGCCCCCACGTGTTTGTATGCATGCCTGATAACGTCAAGGGGGGGGGGCATGCTCCTAATGAGACGACAAATGGTGTCCTCGGGTATCTCCTTCCAGATCTAGACCAGGGCATCACTGAGCTCCCGGACAGTCTGAGGTGCAACCTGGCGGCGTCGGATGGACCGAAACATAATGTCCCAGAGGTGTCCTATTGGATTGAGATCAGGCGAGCGTGGGGGTCAGTCAATGGTATCCATTCCTTCATCCTCCAGGAACTGCCTGCATACTCTCACCACATGAGGCTGGGCATTGTTGTGCACCAGGAGGAACCCAGGACCCACTGCATCAGCACAGGGTCTGACAATGGGTCCAAGGACTTCATCCCGATACCTAATGGCAGTCAAGGTGCCATTGTCTAGACTGTAGAGGTCTGTGTGTCCCTCCATGGATATGCCTCCCCAGACCATCACTGACCCACCACCAAACCGGTCATGCTGAACGATGTTACAGGCAGCATAACATTCTCCATGGCTTCTCCAGACCCTTTCACGTGTGTCACATGTGCTCAGGGTGAACCTGCTCTCATCTGTGAAAAGCACAGGACACCAGTGGTGGACCTGCCAATTCTGGTATTCTATGGCAAATGCCAATTGAGCTCCACGGTGCCGGGCAATGAGCACAACGCCCACTAGAGGACATCAGGCCTTCAGGCCATCCTCATGATTCAAGATTCACATGCATAGTTATACAGGACAACACATAGTGAAATGCATCCTGATCCACTTATCAAAAACTGTGCAAAGTTAGAAGAATATCAGTTAGATTAACAAAAAGTCATACATTGAAAGATAACAATATAATAAAACATAATAAATTATGTGAATAAAGTAGAATTAAATGTTAAGGTGCAATAGTGCGGTGATTATTGTGCAAAACCAAAGTTAGACAGGTGCATAGTTAAATGACAGACCAATTCCAAAACAAGGTAAGGGTAGATGGCACAGTACAACTTACAGTCCAGTCTATGTAGTAGTAGTAGTAGTAGTAGTAGTAGTAGTAGTAGTAGTAGAGCTTTATTGTCATCCTAACAATATACTTACAGTACACAGTGGGACGAAATATCGTCCTCCAGAGTCAAAAGGTGCAGTACACAAGATATATATATATATATATATATATATATATATATATATATATATATATATATATATATATATATATATATATATATATATAAAACTAAAAAACATATACAGTATTAAGTAGTATTATGTAATCCAGAGAGTGTGTGGAGTAAAGAGTCCAGTGTGGAGGAGGGCAGCATGGTGTTCAGGAGCCGGACTGCTTGGGGAAAGAAACTATTGTACAATCTCACAGACCTGCTCCTGATGCTGCAGAGTCGTCTTCCAAATGGAAGAGGAGTAAACAGTTGGTGGGAGGGGTGGTGGGGGTCAGCCATGATGCTAGTGGCTTTATGAAGGCAGCGTGAGGTGTAGATCTCCTGCAGACTGGGTAGAGAGCTGCCAATGATGCACTCAGCAGTCCGCACAATCCTCTGAAGGGCTTTGCGGTCGGAGGCATGGCAGTTTCCATACCAGACTGTAATACAGCTGGTCAGGACGCTCTCTATGGTGCCTCTGTAGAAGGTGGTAAGTATGGGTTTAGAGAGGTGCACCTTCTTCAGTCATCACAGGAAGTAAAGACGCTGCTGGGCTCTTTTTGTAAGATAGTTGGTGTTTTTGGTCCAGGACAGGTCCTCTGTGATATGAACACCTAGGAACTTGGTGCTCTTCACTCTCTCTACTGTGACGCCATCAATGTTGAGTGGAAGATGGACAGCCTTTGTCTTCCTGAAGTCAACCATCAACTCTTTTGTCTTTTCAACATTAAGAGACAGATTATTGTCTTTACACCAAAGTGCCAGCCGTTCCACCTCTTCTCTGTACGCCGCATCATCATCGTTCTCAATGAGTCCCACTACTGTAGTGTCAACGGCGAACTTGATAATGTGGTTTGTGTCAGAGTTGGAGGGGCAATCATGGGTCAACAGCGTGAAGAGTAGCGGGCTCAACACACAACCCTGGGGGGCACTTGTGCTCAGTGTGATGGTGTTTGATCTTTTATTCCCAATCTGCACTGTTTGAGGTCTTTCAGTGAGAAAGTCCAGAATCCAGTTGCAGGTGGAGGTGTTGAGTCCGAGCAGATCCAGCTTACTTATCAGCTGCCTGGGAATGATAGTATTGAATGCTGAGCTGAAATCAATGAACAGCATTCTTACATGTGCATTGCGGTGATCCAGATGTGACAGGATCAGGTGGAATACCATTGAAATTGCATCGTCAGTTGATCGATTTGATTGATATGCAAACTGTAGAGGGTCCAGTTTCGGGGGCAGCTGATTCTTTATGTGACTCAAAACTAACCGCTCAAAGCACTTCATAATGATTGGAGTGAGTGCCACTGGGCGGTAGTCATTGAGTTCTGAGGCTGTAGCTGTCTTTGGGACAGGTCTGATGGTGATGTTTTTAAAACATTGTGGCACAACAGCTTGACTCAGGGAGATGTTGAAGATGTCCGCTAGGACATCAGTCAGCTGGTCAGCACAAGCTCTGAGCACACGTCCAGGTATGTTATCTGGTCCAGCAGCTTTGTGTGGGTTGACCTTGATGAGAGTCCTTCTCACACTAGCTGCAGACAGAGACAAAACTTGATTGTCTGAAGAGGGGATGGTCTTCCATGCTGGTTTATTGTTCTGTGTCTCAAACCTGGCATAGAAGGTGTTAAGAGCGTCTGGAAGAGAGGTGTCGTTAACACACATATGCGGTGGGGCCTTATAATCCGTGATGGTTTGGATGCCCTGCCACATTCGACGAGAATCTCTTGAGCAGGCGAAATGATCACTAATTTTCTTTTAGTACTCCCGCTTTGCTAACTTAATGCCTCGGGACAGGTTGGTTCTAGCTGCTCTGAGTGCCACTTCGTCATTGGCTTTGTAGGCAGCATCCCTTGTTTTCAGCAGCTCGTGAACTTCTGCTGTGAACCATGGCTTCTGGTTAGCGTGTGTTGAGACAGATTTGATGACGGTGACATCTCCAATGCATTTGTCAATGTATCCTGTCACTGCTTCGGCATACTCATTAATGTCAATGTGATGATCAATGGTCGCCGCTTCTCTAAAGACACTCCATTCTGTGCTCTCAAAACAGTCCTGCAGGGCTTCAGTAGCTCCATCTGGCCATGTTCTGATCTGCTTTATTAACGGCTTTGTTCTCTTCAGCAATGGCATATATGCCGGAGTAAGCATTACTGTAATGTGATCAGACAGTCCAATGTGAGGGTGGGGAGTTGCTCTATATGCAGACTTGATGTTAGTGTATACCAAATCCAATATATTGTCTCCTCTTGTCGGAAATTTAACATGCTGGTGGAGTTTAGGCAGAACAGTCTTTAAATTCGCTTGATTGAAGTCCCCAGCGATAATAAAAAATCCCTCAGGGTGGCGAGATTGCAGGTCACCGATGGCCTCATACAGTTCGCATAGCGCCTCCTTAGCATTTGCATCGGGAGGAATATACACTGCCACAATGACAATAATACTGAATTCTCGCGGCAAATAATAAGGTCTGCACTTAACTGCCACAAATTCCACCAGCAATGAGCAGTGCTTCGTGATCATACCTGTGTTTCCACACCATTCTGTGTTGATGTATACACACAGGCCGCCGCCGCGTGTTTTTCCAGATCTGTTGGCGTCTCTATCCGCACGGATAGCATGTAGTCCTGTTAGCTGTATAGCCGCGTCGGAGATATTATCATTCAGCCAGGTTTCCGTGAAGATAAAAACACAGCAGTCACTTACTTCACGACGTTTTGCTCTTAGAAGTCGGATATGGTCCAGTTTGTTGTCCAATGAACGAACATTTGCCAGAATGATGGACGGAACAGCCGGTCTGGTTGGATTAGCCTTTAGCTTAGCTCGGACACCTCCTCGTTTACCGCGCTTCCGGGTACGCTCACACCGCTTGCGGCATCTCCTTGCTGGGATGATACCTGTAGGTGATTCGGGGGCGGGTTCACGGAGCAGGCCTAGCTCACGGAGCTCTTTTGTTAGACCGTCTTCAGGTAAGTTGTTGGTGTTAAATCTTGAATTGATTTCCAGAAGTGTGACACGGTTGTATGAGAGTCTTTGTGTGTCTTTCACACACATGATTTATTGACTGTGCGAACAGAATAAATAGTTAAAAATAGCTAAAATGCACCTTTTTTTTTTAATCCGGAGTAGCCGCTGCGCCCTAGCGCGCCACCAAACAACAATTCTCTATGTATGTAGAGGGTCATGGATAAGATGGAATGTTCTGATTTAACAGTCTTATGGCTTGAGGATAAAAACTCCTTCTGAGTCTCTCTGTCCTGGCCAGGATGCTACAATGCATTTTGCCTGATTTTAACAGATGAAACAGGCTATTGCTGGGATGAGAGGAGTCTTTGATCATCCTGAGAGCTCTGGTCCTGCATCTTCTGGTGTAAATGTCCTGCATAGATGGTAGAGCTAACCTGCAGCACGGATCACTCTTTGTAGGGCTTTACGGTCCTGAACACAGCAGTTTCCAAACCAGGATGTAATGTTCTGCGTCAGGATACTTTCCACAGTGCCAGAGTAGAAAGTCTTTAGAATCCCTGAAGAGACCCCAAACTTCCTAAGCTGTCTGAGATGGTAGAGTCTCCGCTTTGCCCTTTTGGTCTGAACTTGGATGTGTTCAGACCATGTCAGATCCTAAGACATATGAACCCCCAGGTATTTAAAACTGTCCACCCTTTCCACTGGAGTCCCGTTAATGATGAGGGGCTTATAGTCCCGCTGCTGTCTCCTGCTGAAGTCCACCACCAGCACCTTGGTTTTGCTGACATTGAGCTGGAGGCAGTTTTCCTGACACCACAATGTCAGGTTTGTAACTTCATCCATGTAGGCCGTCTCATCATTGTTCGCGATGAAGCCCAGTACCACCGTGTCATCTGCAAATTTCACAATAGTGTTGGAGGAATACATGGCAGTGCAGTCATGGGTGTAGAGGGAGTACAGCAGGGGGCTAAGAACACACCCTTGAGGAGCTCCTGTGTTGATGGTGATGGTGTTGGAAACACAGTTACCAACCGTCACTGCCTGTGTTCTGCCTGTGAGGAAGTCCAGCATCCACGTACACAAGGGATTGTTGAGTCCTAAGTCCCTCAGTTTCACAAACAGCCTACGGGGTATTATTGTATTGAATGCTGAACTATAGTCAATGAACAACAATCTCACATAGTTCCCCTGTTTCTTCATGAAGTCTGTTTCTGATTGTTTGGTCAGAGACATTCACACCAGTGGCCTGCTGGAGATCATTTTGTAGGGCTCTGGAAGTGCTCATCCTGTTCCTCCTTGCCTAAAAGAGCAGATACTGGTCAGTGCTACTGATGGGTTAAGGACCTTCTACAGCCCTGTCTAGCTCTCCTAGAGTAACTGTGGAATCTCCTCCATGCCCTTGAGACTGTGCTAGGAGACACAGCAAACCTTCTGGCAATGCCATGTATTGATGTGCCATCCTGAAGAAGTTGGACTACCTGTGCAACCTCTGTAGGGTCCAGGTATCGCCTCATGCTACCAGTAGTAACACTGACCGTAGCCAAATGCAAAACTAGTGAAAAAACAGATGAGGGGGGAAAATGTCAGTGACCTCCACGTGTTAATCCATTCCTGTTTTGAGGGTAATCTCATTGTTGCCCCTCTAGTGCCCCTGTTGTTCATTTCATTAACACCAAAGCAGCTGAAACTGATGAACAACCCCCTCTGCGACTTAACTGACCAGATCAATAGCCCAGAAGTTTCATTGACTTGATGCTATTAAAGAGTGTTCCTTTAACTTTTTTGAGCAGTATACAGTATATATATATGTGTGTGTGTGTAATATATGCACACACATATGGTATATATATACTCTTTAATCGGCAACAGGGTCCTACCTGTGTGAGCTCTTTGCTGCCTCCTTCTGGTCAGAAGCAGTATTTAAACCTCAAGTCAGAGTTGCTTGCAGAATGAGAGAAGCAGTTAATAGTTGGAAGCAATCATTTAAAGTAGACACCACGTATATTGTATATACAATATTATCACAATTGCAATGGCCTGACAGGTTTGGCATACAGGGTTCATATTCTCGGCACAGTCACTGCCTTTGAGGAGAATGCACATTAATCCTATGTCCATGTGAAATTTTTGTCAGGTATTCTGCTACCGTCCACATCCAAACTGCATATGGATCAGGATAAACCGTCCCAGTGTGCATAAACCTGACAAATGGGTTACAGTCCTGTCCAATGTTAGTTGGTTGAAACAGGTCATTTACAGTAAGTACACAGACAAAACAGCTGCTATGGTGTTAGTCAGATAAGCTGAATTGTTGGCCTTTCAGATTCTGATCACCACAAATGCTACTGAACATTTGAAATAACGATTTTCCTCCTGGACTGTGGTTATTAATGGCTACTCGCCTGTTCATCTAGGGTTAAAGCAATGGGTGAGCATGCATTTCATATAAGTGGCATTCTTTTCAGTTGGAATAAGTTCATCTTCTCAGACCATGGCACAACGGCTGTTTCTATGGTTACCAACTAAGCAGCCTTAAGAAAGCTTCTCCTGCATGAATTGGGAAAATTAAAAACTGAGACTGAATAATTGTGTTTCACCTTACCTTCTTCCAGTCATCCAAGTTAACATATGCTAGGCGAAATGCCCCATTGTGGATTCTTGCTTGTTATTTATTATTTCATATAAAAGAGTGAGGATAGATAGATAGATAGATAGATAGATAGATAGATAGATAGATAGATAGATAGATAGATAGATAGATAGATAGATAGATAGATAGATAGATAGATAGATAGATAGATAGATAGATAGATAGATAGATAGATAGTGTCACAAGAACGACCATGAGACATCAAGAAGGTTTGGGGCAGCCACCCATTTAATCGATTACAGCTGCAAAATAGGTCAAAACTGGTATATATGTTCATTCAACTGAGTCCAAAACAGAACTGACTTCTTCAGACAGTATGGCGGCTTTTAAAGGCCAGCTAAGGAAGTGATGTCATCAGCCCCGGAACCGGAAGGAACGTCATTGGCTGCCCCAGAGCTGGGCGGGATTTCCCTAGAATGGTCTGCAACAGATTGAGAGGGAAAATTAGTACACTCCACCACCCCCTGGCCTGGCATGGAATTACCTGTATTTAAGCCCTTTGGCTGTCTCCTAAACACACGTGTGTGACGATAGATAGATAGATAGATAGATAGATAGATAGATAGATAGATAGATAGATAGATAGATAGATAGATAGATAGATAGATAGATAGATAGATAGATAGATAGATAGATAGATAGATAGATAGTGCTTTATTTGTCACCATAGAGAAATTTGGCTTTTACAGGAGCTCAATAAATAAATATTATTATATTTCAACAAACAACAATGCCCTTCTGAAATACACACCAGACTGACTTATAGGTAAGATAAATCATCTAACTTCTGGCTAATGATAAAAAGCTCAGTCACAGTCAGATGCTATAAAGATGTACTGTAGATGAATAATTTGTTGTCTGAAAGTCCTCAATGCTCGAGTGTCAAAGAGACGATGTGCAGCTTTGTTCATAATGGCCATTGGTTTTCTCTTCATTCCCTTCTCTTCTACTACCCCCAGGGGGTCCAGAATCCATCCCATAATTGAGCCTCCCTTCCTAATTAGTTTGCTGATTTGGTGTGACTTTCTTGTAACCAGCCCACCATACCATAGCATCCAAAATCACACTGGCCGTTACAGCTTTGCAGAACATGTGAAGGATGTCACTACCCATATAATCCACCTTAACGTTATGTTTACCCCAGAAAAAAATGAGCCAAAAACTATTTTTTTTAACAAGAAAATGTGTTACTACGTGTAACCAAACCCTATATCTACCAGAGCATCAACATTAATAAAGTAGAAAAGGCATGTCTAGTGACCACTGCAGATTTGGAACACATCCTTTGTGTGATCCATGTTTCTTTCTGCATTTTTATTGTTTTTTTTCAGTTGCTTGCACATGACAGGGTAGAATGTCAGTGCCTGATCTGCTCGAGTGACAGGCCCCCTTTGTTATTGAAGGCTACCACAGTACAAGGTTCAGTAACTTGCACATTTCCCCTGACATGAACATTGACAGCTGCTTATGCGTTATGAACAGTCCTTAGGGGGCTAATGTCTTGCTTGTCCTTTCACTCAGCATGTCACAGCTCTTTGGTTGTACAGTGCTGTATCATACATCAGTTTCACTTTCCATGTCAACGTCTGAGGACTAATTCATCATCATCATCACTATCACTTCATTTGAGCAAAGATTCTATTTCAGTTCGTTCTAAAACCGCCTTTGCGGCTTTTCGTTTGCTGTTGTGTTTTTAGTTGGACGCTCCGTCCCACTCATAAACATTGCAGAATTACCTTAGAATGGCAAAATGCATAGTGTGATAAACTGAAGAACGACTGGTGTCCCCAAGAAAGGTTGGGGTTAGGTCACCCTGTTTAATGTAATTGCCCAAAAAACTATACAAACAAGCACTTGGTGGCGCAACAGAAATCAGACTTTGTACCGTAAGTGCCATCTCAGCTAACTAGGCTCGGCAGCAAAAGGGGCTCATCTGAGTGGGTCAGTCATGAGGAGTCTTCTAACTGAAGTGAGATGCCATTTTCTGAGAAGTTTGGGTTTTATAACATCTCAGCCCACATAGAAGGGGACTCTGGGACACTGGCGGTAGAGCTCAGTTGCCTTCAAGGAGCAGCTTATCAATGCTGTGCAGGCAAAGGGAGATGATGTGATTAACGACCGTGCCCCCTCTCATCCTGGGGTGGTATTACACACCTTAGAGTCTGGATGGTGATTCTCACATGCACATATGTGCCACTAGAAGTATTCATGATTTTTTTTGCAGCATGGGGTTATTTCATCCACTAGATGGTAGCAGAATACTGTTCTGAGTGTTAAAGTGAATCGTTACATGTCACCCCGAGTGTGACTCATGGTTAACAGTAATTGCATAGGATTTCGAGCCCATGTCATGCTTGGGGTTAAGACCAAGGAGATTAAAGGAGTGCAGTCTTCTTAAGAAGAAAAAAAAGAGTCTGCTCTGCCATTTTTCCCATAGTTCCTCTGTGTTATGAGACCAGCTTGTCATTGATGTGGACACTCAAATACTTGTAGCGGCGCACCACCTCTGTGTCCACTCCCTGGTGTGATCAAAGTCAATAACCAGTTATTTGGTTTTGCTGATGTTAAGTTGCAGACAATTCTTAAAGTTCTCTACCTGACTCTTATGGTTTGTCTCACCCCCCTTGTCAATGCGCCATATTAATGTGGAATCCAAGCTATAAATATTTCTCCTATACGCTCAATTGAATCCAAAGGTCCATCTCTCACCTACAGTGAGTTAGGACAGCTCCTTGGAGATTTAACACATTCCTATAACTTACCATTCTTAATGGTGTTAGTCACATAGCTCTAGGCAGCCTTGTGGTTAACAGCCCAATTCCTGAGTCACTAGGCCACTTTAATTATATGCTGCCACATAAAGGTAAGGCAACACAACATCCCCAGAATTAAAGCATTCCAGTATAGATAAATCCCCATGAGTGTGTGTGTGTGTGTGAGAGAGAGAGCATTTGTGTGTGCATAATAAACGTCTCTCTAAATTAGACTGAACAATCTGGGTCAACAGGAAACAAAGTTTGCATGTGCGCTCTGTTCACACTCAAGTGGCAATGCAATTAAGACAGGAAATGGGCAAGATTCCTGCCGCGCACTGAGCTGTGAACATGGACCGTGTTCTTTGCACACAGATGCATATACGGCGCTTGGGCCTGGTCACGCTATCCAGCGTGCATCAATTGCAAACGGAGCCAATGCGCTGACAAAGTAGTCAGAAAAGGGTGAATGGATGTTTGGCATTTGCTGTAATTCTTTTGTACTGCTTAGTTTTTATATTTGACACTGCACTGCAGCCTTACTTGCTCTGGACAGAGCCGTGTTGATGGCATAATGTACAATAAAAACTGAGCAATTGATTCTTACAGTGCAGTCACATTGAGTATAATGTATAATTTATATTATGATTGAGGTAGCTCGATATTTTCATTCATGTCTATCACTCAAAAATATATTTAAGATTAATAACAGCATTAAATACTTAATCATTCGTCCATTACGCTCTTCATTTCCTGCCTTGATGGTACTTATGAAAGCCTAACTTACAATACTATAAAGCAGTGGTTCCCAAACTTTTCTTTGCCTCGCACCCCTACAAAATATTCGATTCATGTTCACACCTTCTCCCCGTGTCTGCTTGGGTTTCCTCCCACAGTCCAAAGTCATGCAGGTTAAGTGCATTGGCGATTCTAAATTGTCCCTACTGTATGCTTGGTGTGTGTGTGTGTGTGTGTGTGTGTGCCCTGCAGTGGGGTGGGATTGGCTCCAGCAGACCCCCGTGACCCTGTAGTTAGGATATAGCAGGTTGGATAATGGATGGATGGATGGATGGATGTTCACACCCCTCCAAAAGTAATATCACATTTGAAGATGAAGAAATCAAATTTCTAATTTTTGAACCACAAATTTACCAACATACAATACTGTGGGTGAACAAATTGAACTAAAAAAAATAAGCTTTTTGACTCAAAGTATAAAATTAAAATAAACTGAGCAGTTTACCTTTCTAAATCATCTTGTTAATGCGTCCCCTGTCAAGCTTAGACCCTCGATTAATGATCCCTGGAGGAGTCAACTGCATGAGGAAAAGACAAACAATCAACGACTGAGGGTTTTAGGGGACTGGAGACCCTCTTGAAAGAACGGGTGCTAAGCGATGAAACACAGTCGACGAGCTTTGTCCTCTGATAACACATACACTGCAGTTTAAAAATAAATGTACCGCACAGTTAAAATTGCTGCGCTACAGATAGGACCACCAGCACGGTGAGATGGGCTGAGCGTAAGTAACAGGTGTTGCATCCCTTGCCATCCCCAGCAAAATTGTCAATCAAACCTCAAAATCAGTGATAGATAGATAGATAGATAGATAGATAGATAGATAGATAGATAGATAGATAGATAGATAGATAGATAGATAGATAGATAGATAGATAGATAGATAGATAGATAGATAGATAGATAGATAGATACTTTATTAATCCCAATGGGAAATTCACAAAACACGGAGCTGCTGAAAAGGCTGCCACTCACGGCGGCGCCGGATGCAGTATGCGTCATGATCAGGGCTTGCACAGAAACCAATACTCGACCTCGTAATTCTCTATGGGTCACTGGAAGGTCCAAATTCCATTCTCTTAAAAAAAGTTGTTCACCTTTCCGAACACCCGGCCTGCGGCAAGGAACCCACGGCACATTCACAGGTGACAACTACGTGTGCAATGCTTAATTCTTTTCATATCGTAGAACAGGAGCACAAGCTAATAAATGACAGCACACTGCAAGACACTGATTGCATCACAATAAAGTCAGACAACACACCTCGCTCAGTTTTGGTGAATTGTGATGCAGCCTTTGTCTTTGTCGCACCCCCTGAAATGCCATCTCGTGGTTCCTGGTGCTGCAGGTACCCCAGTTTAGGAATCCCAGCTATAGAGGAAATGCAAACTAGCGAGGCTGCAGACCACAAGGAGGTGTCACACCCATCCATATTGTGAGCATGCTGGGTCTTATAGGATGGCTGGAAGCCTCAACCAATCACATATGAGGAAACCACCCACGTTTCTGAGCACCACCTCTTAAACCCAACATGAATTAAGAGGAGGTAATAATAATAATGTGTCCAGCTCATTACGTTAAACCGAGCCGAATAACAACGGCGAACGATTGGTGCCGGTCAAGTAACTGGTCTAACTCGCTAGTTGCGAGCAGGGTGTGGTGATACCCTTGGTAGTTAAAAGCTACCAAAACGGCGGATGAACCTAACAGAGAGGTAAACGGTGTCTACCTATGCTAGAGAACTAGCTTAGCGAGGAGAGGACTGTGGAACCGTCTCGTGAAACAATCCACAAGAAACAAAACATGAGAGGACGACTTAACAAAACGGAATGCCAGCTGGGCGGTCGCCTGGATAAACAAGCGCCCCGTCGTAGACTTAGGGCAACCCTGGGGTTTACTTCGATAAATGAGCTACAGGGAAGGACCAGACAAACAGAGAGGCTGATTGATGCAAAACATTATGCATCAATCGGAACATGGAACGTGAGGACACTCTGAAAGGACTAGAGCCTTGAACTGCTTGTCGACCATCTTAACAAGTGGTTCAGATGGGATGTGATCGGTCTGTCAGAGGTGAGAAGAATGAAACAGGGCTTAGTGGAATACGATGGACACAAACTTCTGTACTCAGGCGAAGAGAAAGTACATCAAGGAGGTGTCGGTTTGCTACTTTCAAAAAAGGCAGTCAAGAGCTTAATCGATTGGAACCCGGCATCGCCAAGAATCATCAGTGCACGGTTCACTGGACAAGGCCACAACATCACCATCATTCAAGCGTACGCACCAACTACAAGCCACAGTGATGAGGCTGTCAATCACTTCTATCAGACCTTACAGCAAGTCGTCGATAAGGCGCCAAGAAGAGATGTCAAGATTATAATGGGCGACTTCAACGCGCAAGTCGGTATCGATCACGACACATGGAAAGGCATGCTGGGACACTTTGGCTACGGCTCAATGAATGAAAGAGGGGAAAGACTTCTCCAATTTTGCAGGCTCAACAAACTGAACATCATGAACACCTGGTTCAACCACAAGCCATCAAGGAAATGGACATGGAGCTCACCTGGAGATCGAACCCAGCAGATGATCGACTACATCATGATCGATCAGAGATGGCGTAGCTGTGCCCATAACACACGCAGCTTCCCAAGTGCAAAAGTGCCGAATGTGCACAACGATCATAACCTCGTGATGGGCAACTTCAAGTTAAGATTCAACATCCAAAAAAGAACGGTCACAAAGAAGGTGGATATCGAACGACTGCAAATACCCGAAGTCAAAGAAAGTTATAAGATTGAACTAAAAAATCGTTTTGAAGCGCTTAGCGGTCTAGTTGAAGAAACGAACGTGGACGAAGCACTGGAGGCCGTCAACGACACGATTAAGAGAACAGCGGAGGAGGTAATTGGCCTTAAGAGATACAGAAAGGCCCCATGGATCAGTGACGAAGTGCTCGACCTGTCTGACCAACGACGAGCTGTGAAGGCAATGAAGAACAATAATCCACAGGACGAGAATTTGAAACAACTATACTCACAGCTCAAGATCATCATAGACAAAAAGGTTGAGGAGTGCCGAGACGATTGGTTTAACAGACAGTGCTGTGAGGCAGAGGAAGCAAGCCGAAAAAACGATATGCGCACTCTCTTTCAAAAGGTCAAAATGCTCAAGAAAGGAGTCAAGCTGAATGAAAGGTGCAACAACACCAGAGACAAGGATGGCAACCTGCTCACCAAGGACATCGACATTCTTAAGCGATGGTACGAATACGGTAGAGGCCTCTATAATGCAAACATTGAAACGGATGGTGACGTTCTTGAACAATTATGGCCTAATTGCAAGAGAGAGGAAGAAGAGCCAGACCTTCTTGAAAGCGAAGTACGAGCAGCCATTACGAAGATCAAGACACGGAAAGCTCCTGGTATCGACGACATTGAAGGAGAGCTAATCAAAAGCGGCGGAAGAGCAATGGTTCAAATCATGCACAAGATCTGCAACAAGATATGGGCCACAGAAAAATTTCCGACGCTCTGGACTAAGTCTCTTGTAGTTACCATTCCAAAAAAAGGGGACTCCACCAAATGCGAGAACTACCGCACGATAAGCCTTATCTGTCACGCAAGTAAGATCATCTTGGAGATTATCAGGAGCCGGATGAAGAACGCGATAGAAGTGCAAATGGCGGAGGAGCAAGCCGGATTCAGGTCAGGACGCGGTACAATTGAGCAGATCTTCTCACTCAGACTGTTATGCGAAAAGTATCTTTCACTACAGGATAAAGAGCTTTACTTGATTTTCATCGACTTCAAGAAAGCATTCGACTGAGTGTGGCACCAAGGCCTCTGGAAAGTACTACATCACTACGGCATACACCCAAAGCTGATCAGTCTGATGGAGAACCTGTACAAGCGAACGCAGAGTGCCATAAGAGTCGGAAGAGATGTGACAGATTGGTTCCAACTAGCAATCGGAGTACGCCAAGGCTGCATATTGTCGCCGGATCTCTTCAACATCTATCTAGAGCACATTATGCGGGAGGCACTCGACGGACTAGAAAGCAAAGGAGCATGCGTGAATGGCAGAACGATTAACAACCTTCGTTTTGCTGACGACATCGGTCTTATAATTGAACTCCGCAGTCACGCACAACTCCTACTAAATAAGGTGGAAAGCGTCAGTTCAAGATACGGACAAGAGATAAGCGACACCAAGACAGTATGGATGCTGCTGAGCTCGAAGCCTGAGCAAGAAACGAAGAATAGAGTTGAAGAGGGCATGTTGCTCAGAGGAAAGAAACTGCAGCATGAAGACAGTTTTAAGTATTTAGGATCGACCTTAACCATAACGTGTGACAGCTCGAAAGACATCAGAACGAGAACAGCCATAGCCTTAAGTTCAATGAGCGACCTGGACAGCATCTGGAAGAACAAGAACATCAACAAGATAACCAAGATGAGACTATACAACTCGCTTATAGTACCGATTGCCTTGTACGGATGCGAAACGTGGACTCTTAGAAGTGCTGAAGAAAGACAACTGCTCGTGTTCGAGATGGCAGCGCTCAGAAAGATACTTGGAGTACGCATCATAGACAAGATGAGAAACGAAGACATCAGGAAGGCCCTCAACCAGACAGAAACGATAGTGCAACGAGTGCATGAACGACAACATAAGTGGCTAGGTCATGTACTCCGGGTGGACAAGAACAGGATTGCTAACATCACACTACATGGAAGAGTGGACGGAACCAACAAGAGAGGGCGCCCAAGAACGACATGGGTGTCGGCAGCACTCTCAAGATATGACATGGGACTGCAAGATGTAACGCGGACGGCCCAAGACAGAGATCTCTGGCGTTTGATGTCTCCTCATGCTAGAGCCCACGTCGACGTGCAATTACAACACTGAGATATGGCGAAGAAGAAGAAGAAGAAGAATAATAATGATAATTCTTTGCATTTATATAGCGCTTTTCTCAGTACTCAAAGCACTCAGCAATTGCAGGTTAAGGGCCTTGCTCAAGGGGCCAACAGAGCAGAGACCCTTTTGGCATTTTACAGGATTCGAACCAGCAACCTTCCGACTGCCAGTGCAGATCCCTAGCCTCAGAGCCACCACTGTCTGAGGTGTCACTTTATGTACAGTGCCTATAAAAAGTATTCACCCCCTTGGTTGGAGGTGTTCATATGTTATTATTTTACAACATTAAATCATAGGAACGGCATGGTGGTGCAGTGGTGGTGTAGCTGCCTCTCAGTTAGGAGACCCAGGTTCGCTTCCTGGGTTCTCCCTGTGTGGAGTTTGCATGTTCTCCCCGTGTCTGCGTGGGATTCCTCCCACAGTCCAAAGACATGCAGGTTAGGTGCATTGGCGATCCTAAATTGTCCCTAGTGTGTCCTTGGTGTGTGTGTGTGTGCCCTGCCTGGGGTTTGTTTCCTGCCTTGTGCCCTGTGTTGGCTGGGATTGGCTCCAGCAGACCCCCGTGACCCTGTAGTTAGGGTATAGTTGGATGGGTGGATTAAATTATAGTGAATTTAATTTTGACTTTTTTGACATTGACTCTTTAATGTCAGAATGTAGTACTAGGGTGTTGTACCATGTTAGACATTATGAATGTAGAGAAAAGCCAAGCAAAATGACACCTTTTATTGGCTAACTAAAAAAATTACAATATGCAAGCTTTCGAGGCAACTCAGGCCCCTTCTTCAGGCAAGATGTAATCAAAACAGACCTCTTCAAAGTGGTCCAAATGAATTACAAATATAAAATACAATCTAATTGATCACATAAGTATTCATCCTCTTTAATATGACACACCTAAGTCATCACCGGTGCAGCCAATTGGCTTTAGAAGTCACATGATTGGTTAAAAGGAGATCACCTGTCTGGTGTTTCAATTGATCGAGGTCTAATTGCACTTTATCTTGAAGCTCCAAATTCAGTATGGTGGCCTACCGGAAGACAAAAAAACACTCCAAGCAACTCTGTGTAAAACGATTGAAAAGCACAAGTGAGGGAATGGAGACAAAAAAATATCCATGTTACTGAACATCCCTTTGAGTTCAATTAAACTAATCATTAAGAAATGGAGAGAGTGGGGTACAAGTGTAAATCTGCCCAGAGTTAGCCATCCACAAAAACTGTGCAAACATCGAAGACGACGACTAATGACGGATGCCACCATGAGACCAATGATAACTCTGAAGGAGTTACGAGCCACAGTGGAGCAGATTGGAGAGACTGGGCAAACAAAAATTGTGCTTCACTAGCTTTATGGGAGAGGAGCAAAGAGAAAAAAAACACACCTGACATGTGAGGTAGAATTTGCCAGAAGGCACATGGGAGATCCAGAAGCCAGTTGGGAACGTGTTCTGTTGTCTGATGAGACCAGAACTGAGTTTTTTGGCCAGGAGACCAAATGCCATGTTACGCTACACATTATCAAAAACATACCATCCCCACCATCAAGCATGGTGGTAGCCGCATCATTTTGTGGGGATGCGCTCTGCAGCAGGACCTGGATGGCTTGTTAGGGCAAAGGGTAGGTTGAATGGAAGAAAATCCAGGGAAATCTTAGAGGAAAACCAGATGCAGTCTGCAAAACAAAACATTTGTTTTCCAAGCATAAAAAAAGTCAGGGGGCGCAGTGTGCTAAAAGTCGAAATGTGACGTCAGAGTCTCTGGTTACTATCTACATGTGACAGAAAGCCGCTTTGTGGATCCTACGAGATCGGTGTGCGCGCTTCGATGTTTGATGATGAAAGGTTCGAAGTGGTGAAGCAAAATGCTGACATACAGATGTATTCGTGGTGCTTTTATATTCAAGTGTCGCTTATTCCCGATAGTAATGACACGATACATTTTAAAAGTCTCACATACCATCTTCTGTGCCGTCTTTTTTTCTGGGGCTTCCTCTGGTCCTGACAGCAGCAGATCGCCAGCAGTAGATCGCCACATCGAGCAAATTAAATGTATGATATTCTAACTCTCTGCACATTTAGAATCCTTAGATTTATACTTGATATCACTTTCATGATGAAATGCATTAAAGTGTGTATGTTATATGTTACAGATAAATCGGTAATTTCGTTTAAATAATGAATACTGTTAATAATTACACACATGGGGGTTACACAGTGGCGGAGCGCTAGCACTGCTGTCTTGCAGGGAGTCACATCGCTGATATTCCCTGCCTGGAGTTTCCATGTTTTCCTGCTGGGTTTCCACAGTGTGCTCCGGTTTCCTTCCAAAGATATGCAGATTTAGTTACACTAAATTTACACTAGTGTATGTGTGTGCTTGTATTCACCTTGCGATGAGCTGATGCCTCATCTAGGGATTGTTTCTGCCTCGTGCCCAGTGCTAGCTGAAATGGACAAATCCCTGGACTGATGGATTTAATCATTAAACATCCTTTTCAGAGATATTGCAGTAAGGTGTCATCAGAGTTTAATGGGTGTTCCAGGCAATTCACAACACAGCGAAACTGAACCTGTTCTCACCGTGATAATATCTCATACTGCCACCTGGTGGATTCCTCCAGATTTATGTAAAGTACGCGCGGAAGTATAAACAGTAAAACACTTGCGTAGCAGGAGCGTCCGCTGCAGCATGTGTCGCGTGAAATATAAATCCGGCCTAAGAGAACTGAGGTTTTATTTGTGTTACATACCAATAAATGCTAATACATGCTTTAAAGCAAGTTCTTAAAACCATTTTATTCAATCATTTTTCTGTATCTCTATATATAAAAGCCAAATACCACTGACTCACTCATCACAAAATCTCCAGAACCAACTTGAAATTTGGAATGTAGGTTACCCTTGGCCCATAGGTGCTCACTAAGAAACGGTTTTAAAAATTTCGTGGTCCAAGTGCGGATTGTTTGTATGCCTGTCCACTTTTCACAAGAGAATAACTTAATGGATTTAGATCTGGTTGTTTTGTATAATTAGCTTCAACTTTCCGATTGATTTAGCAACTTCTCTCATTGTGCTAAGTACCATTGTTTGCTTGTGGTACCGGTCTATTTATGCAAATCCAACAGAGTGGCTGTGGGCCGAGAGCAGCGGGGACGGGGCCTCACTCATTCACTCGCCAGCCTCTGTTCGAGTTGGTCCAGGTCTCGCCACGTGTTGGAGTGCACCTTGCCTCCGCTTACCTAGCAATACCTGTTCAACAAACATTATCATCTACAGTTTGTTAAGGAGTAACGATTGACGTTTTTGAGAGAGAGATCAGAGCTCCATGTGTTTTAGAGGGTAGCTGCTGATTGCCAGGGATATCATGGCCATGTGCTTTTCTCCCCATGCTAGGAACGCTCTCCTGTCAGAGCGGAACACGATCAGATATAGTGCCAACGTCTATTGATTTTTAAAGTTTGTCCTGTTTCATTACTATGGGGGCACAACACTACATCAGGGTTTCTTAAACTTTTTTTGTTACATGTCCAAAACCTGACCATTTCTGTCTCTATGCCCCAATTTCATTCTTGTTTTTGGGGTCATCCTTGAAGAATCACCACTGATCATCAAAGCAGGGGGGTGGTCTCTCATCGAGAATTTCCAACAAATGACTTAGCGGAGGGGTTCCCATTGGAAAATTGCCGGCAATCGACTTAACAGGGGGTGTGGGGAATCCTCCTTCGAACATACCAGGGCAATGTTGATCACTAAAACAATCCAATGGCTATCCATCGCAACACATGTTACAATCCTTTTGGGACCAATAGATAGATAGATAGATAGATAATAATAATAATAATACATTTTATTTATATAGCGCCTTTCCCATGCTCAAGGCACAAGATAGATAGATAGATAGATAGAATGTATGTTGGGCTACCCATTGTCTTGTACAGGATAGGTGGTGGTGGTGGAGGTTGGAGCACACACCGATACAGCGCATTGCCACACCCACCACATGACCAACCAACTCAGGATCCAAGATGACTTACAACATCTGAGATAAAACTGGTTACATTTCTTTTTTTTTGTCAGTTGAGCCCCAGGCAGGTTAACTGACTTGCTCATAGTCACAAAGTTTCAGCAGCAGGATTTGAACCCAACTGCAGGGTTTCAAGTGCAAAGTCTTAACCACGATGTCTAGGGATGGGAATTGATAAGATTTTCACGATTCCGATTCCATTTTCGATTCTGTTTAACAATTCGATTCTTTATCGATTCTCCTATCGATTCTTATTTTTAAAAAAGGAGAACACACAGGTCGATTAGCTTAGAACTTTGTTTTATATCTTATCTTTGAACAAGACAGAAATTTAGGAGTAGCATGACCTTACAAACCCAACAGTGAGATCTTAAGAGATCCACAGCCTACGGCTCCTCGATGGGGTGCCACGGGGTCCCCAGAAAAAAATTTGTAAATGTAAAATAATAATAAAATAAATATTCTTCTGTAGCAACAACAAAGTATAACATAAATAATTCTGTGGCAATTACACAAGAATGTCCAGTAACATTTACACTCTCCTTTTAAAAGTATATATGAGCTGAGCACTCAAAAATAAAACTACATCAGCCAGCAACAAATACAATCAACTCAAGTCCAATGGAACTGTGCACTGTGCAATTCTGCAACCATCAACTATGGAGAATTAACAATTCTTTTGCAGAAATATAAGCATATCTGCTTTTTCAGGAAGGAATTTTTACTTTTCCCCGTCTCTGTGAAAGGAGAAGCTACCGGTAGACTGCAGCGAGAACTGCCAGCATCTAAGCCAGCCAGACTCTGTCTGTCTCTCTCGTCATGGTTATCTAAATGCAGTGCACAGCAATAGCAGGTTTTGCAATAAGGCAAATCACGCTAACATAATATGCAATGTTAGTTGATTAGTTACCTGCCGTATTAACGGGAGAGGACGTGCAAACGTTACCGCTGCTGCTGGGTTGAGATTCACTAGTCCGGAGCGGATCAAAAACACGACATTCATTTAAGGTTATCGCGTGAGCAAATGCTTTTGCATATTCGTAGTGTTTCCTCCCTTTGATGAAATATCTACTTTGCAAGTATTGCAAGTTGCCCTGTTGTCATCCTTTCTCGTAAAGTATAACCAAACTTTTGAGTGTTTGTGCCGCTTAGGCGCCATGTTTCCTGCTGGGTAAATGACGCTACGCAACGTGGTGACGTCATTCAAGGCGACTGGAATCGATAGGGGAATCGTTTGCAAAAATGGCAAACAATTCCATGGAATTGAAACAGTGGGAACCGGTTCTCAACAAGAACCGGTTTTCGATTCCCATCCCTAACGATGTCACACTATAATGTACTTGCTGAACAACTGGTACTGGCGATATTTGGATGGAGGAGCTGTGATGGAAGGAGGTCTAGAAGGCGGCTGATCTCTACTGTAGTCTTTGTCATATAGGGAAATATGGACCCAATCATGGTCAGAGGGGTGCGCTCCGACCATCATCAGGCTAAGGAATTAACTATAGTTGAGTACTGCTTGTGAGAGGGTGAATTTATAACCGCCGGTTAGCTTAGCACACAGATCTTTTGGGAACTGGAAAGGAAACAGAGAGAGAAACCCATAAAGATATATGGAGATATGTGCAAACTGTACACAGACGAATGACCAGATGAGATTCGACCACAAGATGCTGGATCCATGAGATAGCCCCACTAAGCACATGCTGCCCTTTTAAACTACTATATTTGTCATTTTGCAGATCAATCTGGTCTTGTAAACTGAATTCATTTGTTGTCACACAGTTTGCCTTCTGTGAGTGGCCAGTTTCTACCTTTCCTATCAATTGTACTGGCAAGTCAGATATCTTTGTCACAGTGAAGCTTCTGGCAAACTCAGGTTACTATAAGACCTAAGTGATCATCGCAGAGTGCTTTGTTTTTAATGTGATCAGACTGAAAGTCTGCTCCATCTTCTTATCAATCTGCACTCTACTACAATCAATCATTTCCAATTGCAGGGTGTTGTTTTCTTTTCCTTGTTAGTCGTTCATAGTATCCTGAACTAATTAACAAGGGGAAAAGAACATAGAGAACAGTAGATGAGTAGGACCCTTCATATCCAGAGATCTCTGTAGGCCTCCTCCTCCCTCTTCCTCTCGAAATCCCCAGATAACATGTGTTGGAGGGAGCGCAAGAGGGAGGGAGAGACAGGGAGAGAAAGAGAGAGAGGGAGGGAGGAAGGAAGGGAGGGAAGGGCAGAGGAGTCAAACTCAAAGCATCTTTGCTCTTTCCCACGCTTGGCCCTGAAATCACTAACCATTCTAGGTCAAAAGCTGACTGTCAGCACACTGCACTGCATATAGCAATAGTGTACATGACTGTTGGCACATCTTATATCGGCAGCATGACCTCCCTGATCAGACACATTCTAATAAGTCTTTTATTTTCTATACCGTAGCTCCATAATCGGCATATGCCATTACACGGCTGTCACGCAGGTACGGTCAACAGGCTTAGGCAAATTAAACAGGCCTCTCTGCTTCATTGTAGTGAGTATGACTGATAATGTTAATCAAACATGGATTACCTCCATAATTGATAAGCACATTTAGAGAAATAATATGAAAAGTATCAGGAGCAAACTAATGGGGACAAAGGAATAATAAATAAACCATCTAAAATACAATTTTATTTCAGTAATACGAATAATGCAATTAACATGTAAATAAAATAAAGGATTGGAGTGGAAAACCCAGTCCTGTGGCAAAAGCGGTCTCTTAGGCTAAGGATTTGTGCTGGTATCTGGAAGGTTGCTGGTTCGAATCCAAGTTACTGCCAAAAACGATCCTACTCTGCTGGGCCCTTGAGCTGTAGTTGCTCCAGGGTGGAGCTGTACCAAGGCTGACCCTGCACTCTGACCCCAAGGGACATGCAAAAAATAACCAATTCCTAATATAAGAAATTGTAAAAGGCAAAATTAAGAACAAAAAAAAAAAAACAATCAAAGGGGAACCCAACTAACAAAAGAAAAAGAAAGCGGAGCAAAAGAAGATCTTAAATTCAACGCAGAAAATTGCAAAACAGAAACATAAAAAGCACCAACATTTATTTTTAACAGAAAAAAAATGAAAGATTGTCAGGGCAAAAACAAACAAGAACAGAACCGAGGACCACCAGATGGTAACTGAGTAAAGCGATGCTCTGCTTTTTATGGGGGCTATCCTTGCCTGACGGGTAGCTGTTGAGTAGTCAGACACAAATCAGGCTTCTACTCACCTCAAGGAAGGTTGCTATCCAGGCACCACTGAGTCAGCTCTTTCTTCTGTAAGATGTCTCCCTGAGTGCGTTTACACAAACACACAAAACCGAGTGCCACCGTTAAGGCAGAAAGATAACTTCTTAAAAACCTCAGTCCAGTCGTTAAGTTCTGCTTTTGGCAAAAAGTGCTGACTTCATTAATCTGCGCAAAAAAGAGTTAAACGTCCTCACTGCCCATCATGGATCCCAAAACAAACATGAAGCCTGTGTCTCCTGAGCAATGTGGGGAACGTTACTTCTAAAAGTAACATTACTCATTACTTACAGAAGAAAGTCACTAGATATGTTATATACTCACTTATTATATAAAATGTTAGGCATAAACTGTGTGTTACTTTTCCATCTTTTGTATGAAAAATGTCACTTTTGACTGGCTAGCATTTGTTAATAAATCCTAAGCCCCTATATGAACTTTCATGAAACTGACCAGAAGCACAGCCAAATGGGAACATTTTCTTGTGTTTTATAAATATGGGGAGTCCTTCATTACATCCCAGACCTGAGCCACTGACTGCTGCATCACCCTGTTACCCTGCTTCAATATATTTATAGCAAATAGCTGGATGAAAACTAAACTGGACACTTTATTGATATGTTTCTGTTATAACGGATTGGATTGCATGCCACACACTCTTCAGAAGTTTAGCTGTGTGACTGAGCTCTGCAAAGGAGTGGCATACCAGTTGTGGAAAGCAGCCCGGACACAGATAGGTAGGCATGTTTTAAGGTCACCACACACATTTATTTACACTCTAAGTTATTTACAGAAGTGCACACAACCCCCAAAACTCTCCCAAAGTCCAGGCCTTCACAGTAATGCCTCTCTCTCAGGTCCACCTCCACTCCTCTCCTCCAAGACCTCGTCTTCTCCACTCCCGATTCCAGCCCTCGAATGGAGGGAGGCGGCCCCTTTTATACACACCCGGACATGCTCCAGGTGCCTCCCGATCAGCTTCCGCCGGCACTCCCCAGTGCACCCAGAAGCACTCCGGGTGTCCCTGGTCTTCTTCCCCTCAGCACTTCCGCCACACCCGGGCCAGGGCTCTTCAGGCATTGGGTCACCCCCTGGCGGTGACCACGGGCCCCTATAGAGTTGAGTATCCATGCTCAGTTCCGTGTTCCCCAAAGACACCAGGCCGGTTGCCCCGTCATGGTCTGGAGGAGGTGCAATCCCTCCTCCGGTCCTTCCAGACATCCTGGGTGCCACCCCCAGCCGCTTGCCACACAGTACGTGAGCTTCTTGTCCTACACCCAATGCTGCTGGGATAATAATGACGCAGGTATTTTTACTTCAACAGAATAACTATTGCATTAAGTTACTCATTACTTTAAAATGTAATTGGCCTACTTAACTCGCGTTACTATTAATGCGTAACTCTACGGCTCCTGAAACTGTGCTGCTGAACTTAGCTCTATATGTTTAACTCATCAAAACAAAGTTGGATTCGATTAGATAAATTTTATTAAACCCAAGGGGAAATTTAGATGCATGCTACAAAAGAAACATAAAAAGCAAAGATTCAGATTAGCAGGAATAATAAATAAATACATTTCTATTATACAAAAATTGGAAAAAGAACTTAAAGACTATAAGTACTGAATGGCTTATAGCACTAGGCAGAAAAGATTCCCAATAAGCCAACAATTGTTTCACGCTGTGGAGGAACGAGCCTGTAGTTAAAAGCGCTCCAATCAAGTGCCTCCTGGAGGGGACTTTTCCTGATGGCATCCAACTTTGCCACCATCCTCTTTATCACAACGGCATCCAGGCTAGCCCTGTGATGGAGCAGGCTTTCCTGATAAGTTTGTTCAGGCATTGTGTTTATCTTTTGACCCATTGTTGCTGGAAGTGTGGGGGACGCAAATGCATGCACAGGCTAACAGAGTGGAACACAAATGTACAGACTAGCAAATCCTTAACTGCAACCCATTTAAGGGTTTAGAAGTCCAAAGAACCAAGTTACTCACCAAGAAATCTTAACCTGGTTTTTCAGAGATCAATATTATGGTTTCTCTAAACAGAGTACGGGTTTACATGACATTTTAGAAATCAGGCTTCTGTGAATAACTGGGTTAGTAAAGTGCATTTATGGTTGTTGATGATCAGGTATATGATGGTGGTGTCATCAACAAATTTAGATGGAGTTGGTCCTGTGTCTGGCTACACAGTCATTGGTGAACAAGAGTACAGAACGGGACATAGCACATTACTCTGTGGAGTACCTGCAATGCAGTTATATGGGGCTATTGTCACCCACACCAGTAGATTCAAGCACAGTTACTACTGAACAGTTAATCATAAGAACAACTATTGTTTATATATATTGTGGCAAACAGCTGGGGGTGCTACCCAGCCAGGATGCCCAGGAGGACCAGAGGAGGGCTTACGCCTCTTCCAGACCATGAAGGGGTGACCGCCTTGATGGCTTTGGGGACCACGGGAACGGAGCTTAGAAGCTCAACCCTATAGGGGCCTGTGGTCACCGCCAGGGGGCACCCCAATGCATATGGAGCCCTGGCCCTCAGAACGTCTGCCACACCAAGAAGTGCTCGGGGGAAGAAGACCAGGGACACCCGGAGTGCTTCCGAGTTTGCAGTTGGTACTTCCGCTACACCAGGAAGGGGCGGAGGAAGCTCATCAGGAGGCACCTGGAGCACATCTGGGTGTGTGTAAAAGGGGCCACCTCCCTGCATTCGATGGCTGGAGTCGGGAGTGTAGAAGACGAAGTCTTGGTGGTGAGGAGTGGAGGCGGACCTGAAGAGGCAAAGGCATTGTGAGGCCTGGACTTTGGGGGAGTTTTGGGGTTGTGTGCACCTTGTAAATAGTATGTTGTAAATAAACGTGTGTTGTGGTGCTTAAAATGATGTCTGCCTGTCTGTGTCCAGGCTGATTTCCACAATATATATATATATATGTGTGTGTGTGTGTGTGTGTGTGTTGGATCCTATGTATACTTTTATGTATGTATGCATTTTTTTATTTTTACATGTATTTTTGTCAACTCTTCTGACAAAGTATTTCACTATGTACTATGTATACATGACAGTAAAGGTAGCTTAGCTCAACTTGGAATGAGGTCTGGGCAGGAGGCATGAGCACCATCAAAAGGAATAGCACACTAATTCAGGTATCATACTTAGCCAAGCTCAAGGTGGATTTTGACAAATAATGAACAGGGCAATGGCTGAAAAAATAAGAGGAGGCAAGCCATGGGCAGAGTGCAGTCCAAACCATTACAAGGTCCCTTTGTAGAGCGAACAAGATTACTGTGTGGAATGGAGGGTAATACTGTGAAAAAGAGAATTAATACTTTGGTTTAGAACATAACCAGGGAATGGAATGAACCAAAAGTAACATGCAAGAGTGTAACCAAGAGACTGGTGCTGATTTGAACACCAAACATTTCAAAGAAAAAAATTAAGGAGATCAAAACAGAAAAGAAAAACAGAGGAGATCATGAGGCAAGAAATTGTAACACTGACTTGGTGTTCTTTCTCCTAAGTAACACTAATGTCAAACACAAAGAGTATTTGTACAAAACCTTATCCAACACTAGGATATAACTTCTGCATGCCACCATCTTTTATAGGGGGAACCAGATGACCATATTAAATGAACATATCAGATGACTTCTATGGCTCATGATTGGGCGTAGCAACCTGTAAACAATATTTCCATGCAAAAATACCACAGGATGGCTGCAAGAAGATCATTCAAAATGACTCTGTGATGATGTAATTGTCGTAATAAACAATAAGAGATATAATGATAAAAATGTCAAAAACATAACAAAAGGACTCCACTGGAACCACAACATAGACCAGTGGTTCTCAAATTGTGGGGTGGGCCCCCCTAGGGGGGTGCGAAGTAACAAAAAAGGAAGTGCAAAGATGTGAAAAAAAGAAAACAAATATACATCTATTGAAACCAAAACAAATTAATTTAAACTACATTCTGATACTAGAAAAATAAATATAGAGTTAGATAAATGTCGATAAAAGTTAAGTAGGTATAATAAAATATGCATCTATGATATTTCATTAATTAAAAAAGAACAAATTGGTATTAGTGGGCTCCTTTCAAAAAAACATTAGGGGGGCGCGATTAAAACTGTTATGAAAACTCGGGTCGCAAATACTTAAAGGTTGAGAAACGCTGACATAGACAACAGAGAATCTAAGTAACTCTTGAGCCAAGTTAAATGAACAGTACTGTACAAGTCTAAGCACAAAGACAGTGTGGAGGGACTGGAAGATCTACTTGGGAATACTCAGAGTTGGGTAAGGAATGACACGACCTGGACAAAGAGAAATCAGCAATATATCTAACCATAGCGGTGTCAGTTTGTAGAATGAAACTCTGGATGAGTGGTGTTAACGGAAGGCAGTAGTGCAGATGACAGGTATTTAGTGGATATTTAAAACAGTTGTGTGGAGTTGGCAGCACTTTGATCAGGTGAGATGATCACTGTCAGAAGATCTCAGTTACCTCAAGAGTTTAAATGATGTGTGAAAGATGAAAGGGGTTAAATATGATTAAAAGGGGTACAGGGCTCAACACAACCATAGATCAGAGAGGAAAATGTGGGCTGGTAATAGCAGTGTAGGTAAAAGGCCAGAGGGAGATGGTCCAGCAGAGCGTAAAGCACCTGGGAAATAAAGAAAGAGTTTCCGCATGGCTTCAATAGAAAGAGTTAGGTCAAGTAAGGCAAGCAAAGGGATGAAAGGGTAAAAAGACCTAGTGGCCAATGGATGCCAACACAAAGCTATGAGTATAGGGGTCTTTACGATGGCAGGCAACAGGAGGTACATAATCTATATTGGTTTATTAGTGCTTGAGAGCCAGATGTTGCCTTAGCCCGGGGTTCATTAACCTGGAAATGAATTTGGGTGGACTTGAACTAGGAATGAGGCTTAAAGCTGACACAAAAGGCATGATGAGCTTAGAGTTGAGGGTTGAGTTGAGTGCAAGGACTCAAATGGCAGAAGGAAGAGAGACAGAGACACAGTGAGACAGGAAAGGAGAGTGATGGGAGTTTGTTGTGGTTTTTGAGATGGGCAAGTCAACCAACCTGGATTAGGTTTTGTTCTTTAATTTGTTTTATTACTCTCTGTGCTTACCCACACTTGTGTTTTTTGAATAATTGTACTGTTTTGAGGTGAATTTTTGGCTTATTTGGTGTCTTCTTATTAGAGACCTCACTCGACATCTTATCTGAGTCATTGGTACTGACAGCTTTCTGAGTTAAAAGGTCGACTTTTAGACTTGTTCTAGCATCTGAGAGGAAACCAGTGCAGAAATTCCAGATGAGAGGGCATGTGATCACTATGAATTTGGTGCCAGTTAAAACTCAGGAATCTGCATCTTGATCTTATTGCAGTCATGGATCCTTTATGAAGATATACAGTTTGTAAAAGAGGTGATGAAGGTGCGGACAGATGAATAAAAGAGTTGACCTTTGCAATGTTAAGGAACTGGAAAAATGAAACCTCGACTACAGAGAAGACGTGCACCTCAACTTTGAATTGAAAGCATTCATCATGCAGTTTCATTAAAGCAAGGGTGACTTTTTTGAAACTCAAATAAGTGACGATTGATTTTAATAGCCAGTCACTGTGTCTGTTTGATGACGACTATATGGAGGAAATAATGGCAGAAAATGTATAAGAGAAAAGGATGAAAGACCACTGTGTGACTCTGGGAAGACTGTTGGCCTTCTTGCTGGACAAAGGTCAATGAAAAGAGTCCCAAGAGTGAGTGCTGAGTGCATTCCAAAGTGCCTAGTAATGCAAGTCAATGCAGTCTGCGTGTTCAGCCATTCATTAACTAAAGTTTGGCTGCTTCTTTTTCTTTTTAGGATTGAGCTGTTTATTTGTAAATTGATTGCAGGTTTTCTTCTTACAAGATCAACAAGCAAATCTGAAATTCTTTGGGAAACTATCACATATTGTCATCCATTACCCTGATATTTCTTTTTCTATTACAAGCCTTACTGCTGCATAAAAAGCAAGCCAAGTCTAGACAGGAAGACAATCCATTGCATGCCTACGGTCACTGACACTAAGCCACTTGAAAGGCTTTGGGATGAACTGGAGTACACAGAGAAAACCTGTCTGGACATGGGGGGGGGGGGGGGGCTTGGGTTATGGAAACTCCACACAGATAGTACATTAAAACATTAGAAGATTAGAACAATGTTTGACGGGAAAAGTCCATTCAACTCAACAAAGCTCCACCGAATTCTTCTAAAACAACACCAGGTTGAGTTTTGAATGTCCCTCTAGGGTCCTTCTGTCCACCACACTACTTGGAAATTTATACCATGTGTCTTTAGTTCACTGTGTGAGGAAAGACTTCCTAACATTTGTGTGGAATTTATGCTTAACAAGTTTCCAACTGTGATCCTGTGGATCCACTGCTTTAATTAGTTTTGTAATTTTAAACACTTCAATCATGTCACCTCTTAATCTCCATTTCCTTAAACTGAAATGGCTCAACTGCTTTAATCTTTCATATTAATTCATTCCTTGCAATTCTGGAATCAGCCTAGTCACTCTTCTCTGGACCTTTTCTAGTGCTGTTACAGTTAGGTCCAGAAATATTTGGACAGAGACAACTTTTTTCTAATTTTGGTTCTGTACATTACCACAATGAATTTTAAATGAAACAACTCAGATGCAGTTGAAGTGCAGACTTTCAGCTTTAATTCAGTGGAGTGAACAAAACGATTGCATAAAAATGTGAGGCAACTAAAGCATTTTTTGAACACAATCCCTTCATTTCAGGGGCTCAATAGTAATTGGACAATTGACTCAAAGGCTATTTCATGGGCAGGTGTGGGTAAGTCCGTCGTTATGTCATTATCAATTAAGCAGATAAAAGGCCTGGAGTTGATTTGAGGTGTGGTGCTTGCATGTGGAAGATTTTGTTGTGAACAGACAACATGCGGTCAAAGGAGCTCTCCATGCAGGTGAAAGAAGCCATCCTTAAGCTGCGAAAACAGAAAAAACACATCTGAGAAATTGCTACAATATTACGAGTGGCAAAATCTATAGTTTGGTACATCCTGAGAAAGAAAGCAAGCACTGGTGAACTCAGCAACGCAAAAAAGACCTGGACGTCCACGGAAGACAACAGTGGTGGATGATCGCAGAATCATTTCCATGGTGAAGAGAAACCCCTTCACAACAGCCAACCAAGTGAACAACACTCTCCAGGGGGTAGGCATATCGATATCCAAGTCTACCATAAAGAGAAGACTGCATGAAAGTAAATACAGAAGGTGCACTGCAAGGTGTAAGGCACTCATAAGCCTCAAGAATAGAAAGGCTAGATTGGACTTTGCTAAAGAACATCTAAAAAAGCCAGCACAGTTCTGGAAAAACATTCTTTGGACAGATGAAACCAAGATCAACCTCTACCAGAATGATGGCAAGAAAAAAGTATGGAGGAGGTGTGGAACAGCTCATTATCCAAAGCATACCACATCATCTGTAAAACATGGTGGAGGCAGTGTGATGGCTTGGGCGTGCATGGCTGCCAGTGGCACTGGGACACTAGTGTTTATTGATGATGTGACACAGGACAGAAGCAGCCGAATGAATTCTGAGGTGTTCAGAGACATACTGTCTGCTCAAATCCAGCTAAATGCAATCAAATTGATTGGGCGGTGTTTCATGATACAGATGGACAATGACCCAAAACATACAGCCAAAGCAACCCAGGAGTTTATTAAAGCAAAGAAGTGGAAAATTCTTGAATGGCCAAGTCAGTCACCTGATCTTAACCCAATTGAGCATGCATTTCACTTGTTGAAGACTAAACTTCAGACAGAAAGGCCCACAAACAAACAGCAACTGAAAGCTGCTGCAGTAAAGGCCTGGCAGAGCATTAAAATGGAGGAAACCCAACATCTGGTGATGTCCATGAGTTCAAGACTTCAGGCTGTCATTGCCAGCAAAGGGTTTTCAACCAAGTATTAGAAATGAACATTTTATTTCCAGTTTTTTAATTTGTCCAATTACTTTTGAACCCCTGAAATGAAGGGATTGTGTTCAAAAAATGCTTTAGTTGCCTCACAGTTTTATGCAATCGTTTTGTTCACCCCACTGAATTAAAGCTGAAAGTCTGCACTTCAACTGCATCGGAGTTGTTTCATTTAAAATTCATTGTGGTAATGTACAGAACCAAAATTAGAAAAAAGTTGTCTCTGTCCAAATATTTATGTACCTAACTGTATGTCCTTTTTGTAGCCTGGAGACCACAAATGTACACAGTACTCAAGATGAGGCCTCACCAGTGTGTTATAAAGCTTGAGCAGAACCTCCTTGGACTTGTACTCCACACATCAAGGCGCTATATTACCTGACATTCTGTTAGCCTTCTTAATGGCTTCTGAACACTGTCTGGCAGTTGATAGTGTTGACTCCACTACGACTCCTAAATCCATCTCATAAGGTGTACTTTTGATTTTCAGACCTCCCAATGTGTATTCAAATGTAACATCATTACTTCTTACATTTAATACTTTATATTCACTCAAATTACATGCCATCTGTCACAAATCTGCCCAAGCCTGTATGCTGTCCAAGTCCCTCTATAATGATTCAGACTATTCTAGATTATCCGCTAATCCACATTGTCTGGTATCTTCTAACAGTAATTAGGCCATGAATTGAACCCAGGCCCTTGGAACTGTGTGATAGTGCTATGGCACACGGGGTGCAGAGAATAATTGTGAGTGTTAAAAAAAATAACCTGGAGATGATAAAAAGTGAGAAAATTGTGGTCACAAGGCTAGTGAAAGACAAAATCCCAGAATCTCAAAATGAAACCAAGCAACAGGATCAAAAATACCAAAAGGAAGAGGAAGTAAAAAATACTGAAGAGATGTCAAAACCAGAAAAGCAAAACTCAACGTGAGGGCCTGCTTGAATGTAAAGCTAACTAGCACTAAAGAACATAAGGGGTTTTTATTTATCCACAGAGGGATATGCGAGTGTCACCTTATTTATGTGATGTCACGATCATGGCACTTGTAGTCATGTGATCAATACTAATAGTATTGCGTAAATACAGAAAATCAAGATGGTAAGGAAAATGAACTCTGCGAAATCAAGACAAATTGCTAAACAGGCTTGAAAATTAGAATCTACACATACAAAGAGAGAGGGGTTAGGAGCATCCGCTAATTACAGCGCAATACCACAACCACCACACAGCGAACCACCTGGATTGAGGTCCGAGTGCAGCTGTGCAATGGGTGACACCTCAGCACCACACTGAACAGTGTGAGGTTTTTTATGGTGCCTGGAGTGCCAATCCTGCCACCAACCCCCAAGATTTCCCTGCAAATTGGAGGACCTGCTTGCAGGGCTGGGTGCAGATTAACGTCATGCCTAGGACAGCGCAATTGCAGGTTAAAGGCCTTACTCAGGGACCCAATGGAGTAGAGTCTCTTCTGGCGATTCCAGGATTTCAACTGGCAACCTTCTGATTGCTGGCACAGATCCCTAGCCTCCACCCACAAATACAAAAATAATACAAAAATATACATAGAAAAGATACTGTAATATAAAAGATATATTAAAAATACAGTATTAACCACTGTGGCATTATTTACATTTATACAGCTTTTATAAATTCATTTGTACACTTTGAAACATCTGCAATGGGGAGGCTGCTTGTCCGGCCTTGAACTTAATTCTTCTTGGACTGGTACCAAATCACCACATCCCTAAACTGGATAAGAGAGAGAGAGCGAGAGGTCAGGAGCACACGCTGATACAGCGCATTGTCACACCCACCACGCGACAAACCAACTCAGGATCCCAGATTAGGACCCGAGTGCAGCCATGCAAGGGGTGACATCTCAGCACCACACTAGATCAGATGGAGTAGAACCAATGTGAGGTTTTTTTATAGTGGCTGGAGTAAACTGGATAAGTGGGATAGGAAATGGATAAATGGAATGATTTTGATATGTTATTGTCGAAAAAAAATGAGACACAAAAGTTAATGAAACGTTATGGAAAGCATTGCATAAGTTTTGTCTCAATATCTTTTTCCCAGAAAAATTTCCCAGTATGACCTGTTGGACCTCTTTGACTGGCCATCATTTGGGTAGATTCATTATTTGAAATATGTCAGAATTGTGGTGATGCATTGTCATACATGAAATAAAAACCATAACATTTTATTATTATTATTGTTTTTTGATAGCTTTTGTTTATTTTTTGCTCTTTACAATACAATACAATACAATTTATTTTTGTATAGCCCAAAATCACACAAGAAGTGCCGCAACGGGCTTTAACAGGCCCTGCCTCTTGAAAGCCCCCCAGCCTTGACTCTCTAAGAAAACAACAAAAAACTCCCAAAAAACCCTTGCAGGAAAAAAATGTAAGAAACCTTGAGAAAGGCAGTTCAAAGAGAGACCCCTTTCTAGGTAGGCTGGGCGTGCAGTGGGTGTCAAAAAGAAGGGGGTCAATACAATACAATACAATACACAGAACAGAACAAATCCTCAATACATCCATCCATCCATTTTCCAACCCGCTGAATCCGAACACAGGGTCACGGGGGTCTGCTGGAGCCAATCCCAGCCAACAGAGGGCACAAGGCAGGAACCAATCCCGGGCAGGGTGCCAACCCACCGCAGGACACACGCAAACACACCTACACACCAAGCAAACACTAGGGCCAATTTAGAATCACCAATCCACCTAACCTGCATGTCTTTGGACTGTGGGAGGAAACCAGAGCGCCCGGAGGAAACCCACGCAGACACGGGGAGAACATGCAAACTCCACGCAGGGAGTACCTGATCCTCAATACAGTATAAAAATAAAAAGTTTAGAAGTACGGAGCAGAATTTAACAGTAGATGATATCACATAATATGATTTGGATTTATTTAGAGTCCTGGAGACCTCGGTGATCAAGCTGCCTCTCCCATTTGGCCATTCCACAGCTGAGTCAGCGCTGGGCCAGTCAATCCGATGAAAGGACCCCTCTACCCCATGATTCCTGCGATCCTCCATCAGGGATGACTTTACCTTAGGCAGGCAAAACAACTTGGCAGATGGGCCGTGGCACCAAGTGCCACATTTGAGTACCGAGAAGAGAAACAGAATAGGTGAGGGTTAGTATCAAATTATTACTATCATGTTATTTATGTTTAAGTGCTAATGACTAACAACAGAGATGCAGTCTGTACAGTTAATCAGCAGCTCTAGTCAGGATATGCTAAACTGAAGTAGTGAGTCTTCAGCCGGGATTTAAAAGCTGAGACTGAAGGGGCATCTCTTATAGTAGCAGGCAGACCATTCCACAGTTTAGGGGCCTGTAACTAAAAGTTCGACCTCCTACTGTTATTTTATTAATCCTTGGAATCATAAGCAGACAGGCATCTTGAGATCTTAATGTGCACTCTGGTTTGAAAGTCATGATAAGTTCAGATAAGTAAGCCGGACTTAGGTTAGGTTAGGTTAGGTTAGGTTAGGTTTCTTTATTTAGTCATGTTTACACAGGAAAACATGAAATTTGCCTTCTCAGTTGCATCTAATAACAGGTAACAGACAGAATGAAATAAAACAGACAAATGGAAATAAGAAAGATTAAGGTAAGGCAGTTAGATAAAACATATTTATACCAAAAAAAAAAAAGGTAACAGGATATATATCAAAACCTTAAACATTATCTCCGATATTTCTTATTGAAAAGTCATATGGCACTAGGAAGAAAGGAGTTTCTGGAGCGATTTGTGTGGGTTTTCAAAGCAACTATCCTTCCTGATTTACTGAAGTTTAGTTCTACATGTAATGGATGACTGTCATCAGTTGAGATGATTTCCAGTTTCTTTAGCATTGCCCTCTGACACACACTAGTCAAATCATCTACATCAGCCCTAATAACTTTAGCTGCATACTTCGTAATCTGCTGGAGCTTTTTTGAGTTTTGGTTTGTCAGACTATTAAACCAGGCAATGAAACTGAAAGTGATCACGGACTGGATCATACTACGATAGAAGGACAACATGAGGTCCTTGTCTACTTTAAATAGTTTGAGTTTATGGAGGAGAAATAAGCGCTGGTTGCATTTAGAAAATAATTTTTTTGTATTTCTATTCCAGTTAAGATTGTTATCTAGGTAAGTTCCTAAGTATTTATATTCATTCACTATTTCTACCTCCTCTCCCAGAACTACAATAGGTGAACATACAGATTTCTGTCTCTTAAAATCAGATATCATTTCTTTGACCATTTTATATATTAAAAGGAAGATTTTGAAATCTGCCCTAAACTTAACTGTGAGCCAGTGTAAGGATTTAAGAACTGGAGTTATGTGTTCATACTTTCTTGTTCTTGTAATAATTATTGCAGCAGAATTTTAGATTAACTGGAGGCTGTATAAAGAACAGTTTAAACATCCAGTGAACACCGCATTGCAGTAGTCAATCCTACTAGAAATAAATGCATCAATTAATTTCTCAGAATCCTGTTTATTTAGAAAGCACCTTAATTTCTCAACATTTTTAAGATGGAAGAAACATGATGTGGACAACTTTGTAATATGCGCTTTAAATGACATGCTGGTGTCAAAGATAACTCCTAGATTGCAGGCTGATTCAGTAAAATTAATGGTGATTCAAACTGAATTAAATGATGACAAAATATTGTTGTGGTCAGTGTCATTCCCTCCAACAATTAACGTCTGTGTTTTATCGGTGTTTAAAGACAAGTAGTTCTCATCCATCCACTCCTTTAATTCACTAACACAACTAATTAAAGACAACATCGGAGAAACTTCATTTGATCTAAATGAAAGGTATAACTGGGTGTCATCTGCATACGAGTGAAAATTAACATTATGTTTCCTAATGAGAGGTCCCAGTGGAAGCATGTAAAGTGAAAACAGTCTTTGATTGTTATGCAATAATCACATCATCATTTCAGCATTTTGGATTTTTGTCACTTTGGGTTGGAGACGGTGGCACTGACCAGAAAGCAGGAGACAGAGCTGGAGGTGGCAGAGTTAAAGATGCTAAGATTTTAATTGGGTGTGACGAGGATGGATAGGATTAGAAATGAGGACATTACAGGGTCAGCTCAGGTTGGACAAATGGGAGACAAAATCAGAGAGATGAGATTGTGTTGGTTTGGATATGTGCAGAAGAGAGATGATGAGTATATTGGGAGAAGGATTTTGAGGATAGAGCTATCAGGCAAGAGGAAAAGAGGAAGGTCTAAGAGAAGGTTTATGGATGTGGCGAGAGAGGACATGCGGGTGATTGGTGTGACAGAGCAAGATGCAGAAGACAGAAAGATATGGAAGAAGATGATCTGCTGTGGCGACCCCTAACGAGAGCAGCTGAAAGAAGAAGAAGAAAGAAGACATCATGTTTCACTAGAGGGCAAAGTCTTGGTGGCCATCTTACTCAAGACCAATCCACATGCTCCTATCATTGACTTTACTTTGTTTACAAATTTAAGACCTTAACTAAACTGGAGAAAGGTAGTATCTATATCAATTCCTTTTCCAAGCTTTTTGATGTTTGATTTTCACTCAGTTTTATGCTCACACTCACCTTGTTAGACACTGGGCCCACTCAGAGTCCCAACAGTAGCCAGATATACTGTAGTCCGGCACCACCACCTGTAACAGGGGGATGAATCGGATGTAGGGACAATTGTAACACTCACACTTGGGTTGGCAGCCATGTTGTAAAGGCTCTGATGGACACCAGGGTTGCTGCCACAGTTGTGCGGCCTGATATACTTCTAGTGGGGTTGTAAGACAGGCAGGCAAGTTGAGCGCTCCTCAGAGACCCTTCAAGAAGAAGAAGGAAAGTGAGCACAGTCTGAAGCTGAGTGAAAGATCAGTGGGAAAAAACACAGAAAAGTCTTTTTCTTGAGGAGTCATTGTGTGAAGGAGAGGAAGATTCAGCGGTTATGACATTTCATCACGTGAAGTCATTACTTTAATGGGCATTTCCTGTGGCCTAAAGAAGAGGAAGGTTTGGGAAGTGCTGCAAGTTTTTCCCTTGTTGGTCTGAAAAAATGATGTTTACTATGGGTTGTGACCAGTAAGGGGGCCGAACAGCACCCTCCAAACCCCAAGCACAGCCTCACTGACACATCAAATACATATATTCTATTTAAAAAATACCTCTAACAGGCTTCTTCTTTAAGCACAACACAAATCAAACAAACTCTTTCTCGTCTTTCTCCTCAACTCCTCTCAGGTGATTGTAGTCCAGCTCCCCACTGCTCCCACATGGATGAGGTCGAGGGGCAACCTTTACGTTTTACCCACTGGAAGAACTTCCAGGTCAAACAGAAATCCCTGAAAGTAGAGATTGTGACTCCCAGCAGCTCTATAGGTGGGGGCCCCATCAGTACCCAACAGGTCTTCCCCATGAGGCTACATGCGCCAGCATGCCCTGTGGATTTCCGTACGAGAATCCTAACCCAAGGATGCTGCCATGTAGCATATTGGGGGAGGAAATATAAACCAGTTCTTATCTACTCACGTCCTTCCACTGTTCCACTACACTGGCTTCCCAACTGGGTGAGGGTCTCTGTTCAGTGCTGGCGGGGGATGCCATCCCATAAGTCTTGTCCATTACAGGGTTATCTATATTTTGTGTGTGCACGTCTCATTGTGACCTTCATTAAAGAAAGAAACTTATCCTCTACTAGGACAAGTTTGATATAACCTCTTTGAGTCAGAAACCAGGCAGGAGAAAAGTTGCATCTTTAATTATCCCCTCGGCAAATGACGAAGAGGGAGCATTCATCATAGCAGCCTGTTTCAGAATGATCGTATGATCCCATAATAAAGATAGAAGCTAATACGTATTGATAACCGAATGTAGTGTCAGTAAATGCATATATATCACTGTTGGCTTACACCCCCAGATAACTAAGAAAATAAAAGTATTTATCTTTTGAGTTTAGCTATCACCTTTGAAATCTCTGTGTATGTGACAACTGTCCATCCTTGTTGTTTACAGGACATCTGCTGATCTCTTAATAATTTCCTGGTACATTTTGTGTATTACATCAACCTTCCTCTGGTGCATTCTTGACTTTGTTGCTCACTTGGCCTTTATCTGGTTTCCTGATGTGCTTGAACAGGTTTCTCACATGTATTAAACTTTTATGCTACTTCTTCAGATGAATGCTATGTTACCCAAAAATATTCTCTTACACTAATTAAATAAACACTGACCATAACTTTAAAATGACTAAGGAGAAAAAAAGTGTGTTTAGGTATCATTCAGTTAACAGAGTCGTGACTATAATAGGATTTGTTAGAGATATTGGACTCTCCCTGAAGCCAGCTGTTGTCAGGGGGATGTGTTTAAAAAGCCTTGAAGATAAATGTTGCCAGAAGAACATCACACAGTGTTCATGTTGGGATACAACAAAGCAATGAAAAGACCAAAACAAGATAGGTACAAGTAAACAGGGGTATATGCCTTTCCATTTGAGACATGTTTTTGTCACCCCAGTGGTAAGAACGGCTCTCAAGTTCATTCATGTGACGTCCAGAAGTCGGCTTCATACCCATTACCAGTCTTCTTTTAGGTCTTATAATAACTGATTGCTATCTGCTTCTCCAACTACCACTATTTAATTTATTTGAACACAAAAATTTTGGAATTGGTATGTTTTGTCATATCTCCCTAGTGACTTTGTTATTCCAAATAAATGGGAGTTACAACTTTTTCATTTTTAAATGGGAATATTTTTACCAAAAATACTACTTGTCAATGTAAGTTCTAAGCATTAAAAAAAATGGTGAAAAAAATGTAAGAACTGCCATTTAGACTGTTATCTTCCCCCGAATCTCCAGGAAACGATCCAGTAGCTTTTCCTGAGTAACCCCAGGCTGGATTATCCACTGGGCACAGTGCCCGGAGTTTTAAAGGCTGCCAAGGTTCAAAAAAATCTCAGATGACTCAGATGATGAGGGAAAAAAAACATTAAACTCAATACATTGCTTCCAGCACATTGCTTTACAAAACTTTTTTTTTTAAATTAGTGACCATTTACTGAAAAAACTGAATTCAGAAAATGTATAGTGGTTTGAAACTAGGACAGTGGAGGGTTTTCCTTCATTTTTCAAGGTTTCTGCACATTATTCCTTAGTTCAAAGATACCCTTATCCAAAATTATTTATAAATAAAAAAAATCATCATGCACTTTAGTATTGTGAACAATTAGCAAATGCAAAATGAGCAAGCATTAGAAAAATGTACACTGGAGCATGAGAAGAGTGCATATTACAGGTGAAACCTGCACATTTGAACAAACGTAAAACTGCTAGATGGTTGATTGAGTTCATGCAGGCCAAGATTGTTCAGAAAGGACAGGAGGTTACACAGCCAAAGCCGTCCCAAGATCCGGTTAAGAGGCGTTTTCAAGAGGTAAAAGAACATCAGTACAGGTCCACAATCTCTCTTATTCACAATTCTGAAGTTGAAAAAGCTTTGAAAACTGTTTTTTTTTTTTGATGGATACATGAAGCAACATCAGCGACATCAGATGGTACATTATTGTTCTTGGAGGTGGCCTTGTCTTTAAATTAGAGAAACAAAGTAAAAGCCATATGCTGCATGTAGAAAATTTTGATAGATTTAGGACTGGCATCCTGTCCAGGAACTGCTTCTTCCTTATACCCTGTGCTTGCTGGGATAGACTGCAGCTCATTTGAAAAGCATTACTTTAAAAAAGACAAAGTAAATAAGCTGTTAATAAGTTAAGTTGCCTTTCATATTATCCTTTCAGGGATCATATCCTCAATACCACACCCCAAGGCTTTCTTACTCTCAGCTTTACTAAAGCTTACACTAAGCATTTCCACTGGCGGTGATATATGTACCTCAGCATTGTGTTCCTGTTTTGAATGATAATAATTGTTTTAGCTCACCTCCCAAGTCCTTTATATGTGGAGTCTGCATGTTCTCCCAGTGTCTCTGTGGGTTTCCTTCAGCTCAGAGACATGGAGGGTAGTTGGACTGGTGATGCTAAAATATCCCTTGGTGTGTGTGTGTGTGTGTGTGTGTGTGTGTGTGTGTGTGTATGCTCACCCTGTGGTAGGCTGGTGCCCTGTCCAGGTGTTGTTCCTGCTTTGAACCCGAAGCTTCCTTATCCTGGATAAGCAGGTCTGGAAAACAGATAGATGGCTATAACTTTTCTCTTTTAGTAATAGTCAAGTGAGAAATAGCCTTGAATGGAAACAAAACTTTTTCCTTTTTATTATATTACCATGCTATTTGTCTCCTTATGACCTTACTGTCTTTATGATAATAATCATCTTCTTGGGTCCCAGTATGGTACCAACTTTCTAATTTGAATCCTCAGATTAAAAAAGTTGAAGAGCCCCTGCTATAAAACATCCATGTTTATTTGACTGTGTGTGTTTATTATTTGTGTTATTTGTGTCATTTGTGGTATGGGCTCCTTCAATATGGACAACATGGAGATGCATGAAGAGTTCTCATGATGAGACCAATCATTCAGATTAGCATGCAAATGACGTCATCTACAATGTCCGCATCTACAAGTGTTGATCATAGAAGGTATGAATTTGCCCTGATTCTGCATCCCTTCATATTGTGCACCAATGACCTTTTTTAGTTTCCTACCACTTGCAATTTGGAGTCACAGTGGATTGAACATGGCTGGTCTAAGTAAAACTTTCCTAAAAGTTTTGAGGCAGGCAGTGTGGTACAGCAGTTAAGGCTTTGGACTTCAAACCCTGGGTTATGGTTTCAAATCCTGTCACTAACACAGTGTGACCATTAGCAAGATAATTCACCTCCCTGTGCTCCAATTGAAAAAAGAAAAGAAATGGAACCAATTGTATCTGAAATGATGTAAGTCACTTTGGATAAAGTTGTTTGCCAAATAAATGTAAATCTATACTGTGTATATATATATATATATATATATATATTGGATTATAGGTTTTGTCATTTTGAAGACTCCATAATCAAGCAAAACAAACACATATATCCACACCATTACACCTCAGGGTGATGTGTAGCAGGAGGAGAGAAGGGAGCAAGGCTCGATGTGAAGGACTGACGGCTAGGCCCGAGCCTAGTATTAGGGTTGACCGTGTCTGTTGGGAAGACATATCTCCTCTGTCTCCTAGACCTTTATGAGGTAAGAAGAGAAGGTGGTTTTAAGAAAGTACCACTGTGGCCCCTGGAAGGAAGGATTTTCTGATTTTGGGATGCTAACCTCATTTTTTTGGATTTATTTATTGGCTTTTAACAACAATAACATTTCTTTATGTAGCACATTTTCATAAAAAACAATGCAGGTCAAAGTGCTTTACATGATGTCAAGGAGAAAGTTACAATAAAAGAATAAATAACACATTAGGCAAGAATATTAATGAATAAGTAGCAAAGAAAAAAACAAATAAATGTATATGATCTTATAAAACATAGATATATAAATAGTAGAAGAATAGCATCCCTATATACAATATCATAATGTAGAAATAATTTTAAACTTCTATTGGGTACTTGATTTATTGTGATGAAAGAAGGCCAGAAAAAGAGTTGATTGAGGATCAGGAGAAAGAGTCAAAAGCAAATAAACATCAAAACCAGGAGTGAAAAGGGGAGTCTTCAAAACCAAATCACAAATCCTTAATGGAAGGAATTATTAAGGATAAGATTGAGCAACACCTGGCAAGAGCAGGAGTTATCAGTCAGTCAGCATGGGTTCAGGAGAGGGAGGTCGTGTTTTACTAACATGCTGGAATTCTATGAGGAGGCAACAAAAGGATCTGATCAAAGTGGAGCTCATGATATTATTTATCTTGACTTTCAGAAAGCATTTGATAAGGTGCCACATGAGAGGTTGGGCATCAAATTAAAAGAAGTGGGAGTTCAGGGTGATGTTTTTAGATGGGTGCAGAATTGGCTCAGACACTGGAAGCAGAGGGTGATGGTGCGAGGAACCTCATCAGAACTGGCCGATGTTAAGAGTGGTGTTCCACAGGGGTCAGTGCTAGGGCCGCTGCTATTTTAATACATATAAATGATTTAGATAGTAATATAAGTAACAAGCTGGTTAAGTTTGCAGATGATACCAAGATAGGTGGATTAGCAGATAATTTGGAATCCGTTATATCATTACAGAAGGACTTGGATAGCATACAGGCTTGGACAGATTTGTGGCAGATGACATTTAATGTCAGTAAATGTAAAGTATTACACATAAGAAGTAAAAATGTTAGGTTTGAATACACAATGGGCGGTTTGAAAATCGAGAGTACACCTTATGAGAAGGATTAAGGAGTCATAGTGGACTCTAAGCTATCGACTTCCCAACAGTGTTCAGAAGCCATTAAGAAGGCTAACAGAATATCAGTTTATAAAGCACCCTGATGTGTGGAGTACAAGTCACAGGAGGTTCTGCTCAAGCTTTATGACACACTGGCGAGGCCTTGTATGGAGAAGTGTGTGCAGTTTTGGTCTCCAGGCTACAAAAAGGACATAGCAGCACTAGAAAAGGTCCAGAGAAGAGCGACTAGGCTGATTCCAGGGCTACAGGGGTTGAATTAAGAGGAAAGATTCAAAGAGCTGAGCCTTTACAGTTTAAGCAAAAGAAGATTAAGAGGTGACATGATTGAAGTGTTTAAAATTATGAAGGGAATCAGTACAGTGGATTGGGACTGTTATTTTAAAATGTATTCATCAAGAACACAGGAACACAGTTGGAAACTTGTTAAGGGTAAATTTCACACAAACTTTAGGAAGTTTTTCTTTACACAAAGAACGATAGACACTTGGAATAAGCTACCAAGTAGTGTGGTAGACAGTAAGACGTTGGGAACTTTCAAAATTCCACTTGATGTTTTTTTGGAAGAAATAAGTGGATAGGACTGGCGAGCTTGTTGGGCTGAATGGCCTGTTCTCGTCCAGAGTGTTCTAATGTTCTAATGTTCAAATCAGAAATCAGAGTCATGGAGCAGAGCTAAATTCAAGAGTCAGTAATCACAAAACAGTAAGAATAGCAAGTAGTTACGTTTATCCAATGTCGGGTACAATACTCGGGTGACCCTTAAATGGCTGCATCAATGACACCACAGGCATGCTGTTATTGAGCATTAGATAGATAGATGGAACTTTATTTGTCCTTGGGGGGAAATCTGTCTTTTTATATAAGCTCTTTAAGTAAATAAATACATAAATAAGTAGATAAGTAAATAAATAAACAAATCTTCATATACACTTTGGTCTGAACAAAGAAGAAAATTAAAAGGAAAGAAAACTTTTGACTTGGCTGTCACAGTCCCAGTGAGACATTATGCAGGTGCATTGCTGTTGGTGTAAAGGAGCCCCCATAGTGTTGTTTAACACACTTCTGCTGAATGATTCATTGGCTGAAAGTCCTCAGTGTTAGTGTGTCAGACAGAGGATGTGCTGCATTGTTCATAATGGCACTCCGTTTTATTTTAGTTCTCTCCTTCGTTACGACCTCCTGGGGGCCCAGAGTGCATCCTATATCTGAGCTTGCCCTTTTAATTAGTTTGTTGATTCAGTGGGCCACTGCTAAAGTGATGTTACCAGCCCAGCACACCACAGAATAGAAAATCACACTGGCCATCATAGAGTTGTAGAAGATATCACTACCTACATTAAAGGAACACAGTCTCCTAAGACAAAAGAGTCTGCTCTGCCCTTTCTTATACAGCTCCTCTGTATTCCAAGACCAGTCCAACCTGTCATTGATGTGGACCCCCAAGTACTTGTAGGAGTGGACCACCTTTACACCCACTCCTTGAATAGTGACCAGATGCAGAGGCTCTTTAGCACAGTGAAAGTCAATAACCAGTTTGTTGATTTTCTGATGTTTAGTTGCAGACAGGACAGTAGTGAGATCAGCTATGTTATCTGGGTTGGAGACGGTGGCACTGACCAGAAAGCAGGAGACAGAGCTGCTAAAGATGCTAAGATTTGCACTGTGTGTGACGAGGATGGATAGGATTAGAAATGAGTACATTAGAGGATCAGCTCAAGTTGGATGGTTGGGAGACAAAGTCAGAGAGGCGAGATTGCGTTGGTTTGTGCAGAGGAGAGATGCTGGGTATATTGGGAAAAGGATTCTAAGGATAAAGTTGCCAGGGAAGAGGAAAAGAGGAAGGTCTAAGCGAAGGTTTATAAATGTGGTGAGAGAGGACATGCAGGTGATGGATGTAACAGAACAAGATGCAGAGGACAGAATGATATGGAAGAAGATGATCCGCTGTGGCAATCCCTAACGGGAGCAGCTGAAAGAAAAAGAAGAAGACAATTCTTTCTTTGTCAAGAAACAAAGTTCTCCACCTGACTCCTCTCCTCTGTCCCATCACCCTTATCAATACACCCCATAAGTGCAAAATCATCTGGTAATTTCTGCAAGTGGCATGACCTGGTGTTAAATTTTTAGTTTGAGGTGTACAGAATGAAGAGAAAAGGAATCAGGACAGTTCCTGGTGGTGCTCCAGTGTTGCTCACATCCATATCAGAAACACAGAACTTGAGTCTCACCAGCTACAATCTGCCTGACAGATAGTCAACTATCCAGAACACCAGATGCTCATCCACCTGCATATCTCTGATATACTGTCATAAAAACTGGTGAGATGAATCCCCCAAATAATGACATCAGTAAAGACATGAAATAAATTTCTACTTTTAAAGTGAAACTCCTGCCACGAAACTAATTGCACAAATCAATTCTCTGGATAGAAAAACCTCAGAAATGACACTAAGAAAATTTTTAAGTCTACAGGAAACTCAAAAAAGTTAATAAAAACCACCAATCCTAACTGTTTTTGTTTATGTGTGTCTGCTCACTATGTTGCTGTGTCAATGCTAGGCATACAACCTGTGACATCATGGCAGTCATGATATGAAGGATGGTCGTGCTCAAGAGCAAGTCTCTAAAGTTTGAAATAATAAGGGAAGAGTCAATTAAATGAAACAAACAAATTGCGTGTTAAAGAATTAATTTAGGGTGCTGAATTTTGCTTTATTATGGTTTTCGGTTTAAGGGTTAAGGATTTGGCTTTGGAATTTTGGATAATCGCTTCACAAGGTATCAGTCCTAGCTACATCTGACTGTTCTCCTATGTTATCCCTTAAATTTGACTCGATCTCTGACTCTTGCTATCTACCTAAGAACAAACATAACAGCCGTAATTTCCTAGGAGTCATATTAGATGAGGACCAGAGAAATTAAAAGGCAGCTGTCCTTAAATATCCACTTTTTACTTTCTCATATATGAAGTACAGTCATGGCCGAAATTATCGGCACCCTTGGAATTTTCTCCCAGAAAATTGTTGCAATTAAAAATGTTCTGGTATACACACGTTTATTTCCTTTATGTGCATTGGAACAACACAAAAAACAGAGGAAAAAAGCCAAATCTGACATCATTTCACACAAAACTCAAAAACCGGGCTAGACAAAATTATTGGTACCCTCAACTTAATATTTGGTTGCACGCCCTTTGGAAAAAATAACTGAAATCAAGCGCTTCCTATAACCATCAACAAGCTTGTCACACCTCTCAACTGGAATTTCTGACCACTCTTCTTTTGCAAACTGCTCAAGGTCTCTCAGATTTGAAGGGCGCCTTCTCCCAACAGCAATTTTGAGATCTCTCCATAAGTGTTCAATCAGATTTAGATCCGGACTCATTGCTGGCCACTTCAGAACTCTCCAGCGCTTTGTCTTCAACCATTTCTGAGTGCTTTTAGAGGTATGTTTGGGGTCATTGTCCTGCTGGAACACCCAGGACCTCTGACGCAGTCCCAGCTTTCTGACACTGGGCCCTACATTGCGCCCCAATATCTTTTGGTAGTCTTCAGATTTCATGATGCCTTACATACAGTCAAGACAGATCTACTTTGGTCTCATCTGTCCACAAGATGTTCGCCCAGAAGGATTTTGGCTTCCTCAAGTACATTTTGGCAAACTCCAGTCTGGCTATTTTATGTTTCTGTGTCAGCAGTGGGGTTCTCATGGCTCTCCTGCCATAGCGTTTCATTTCGTTCAGATGTCGACGGATAGTTCGAGCTGACACTGTTGCACCCTGAGTCTGCAGAACAGCTTGAATATGTTTTGAAGTTGATTGGGGTTGTTTATCCACCATTCAGACTATCCTTCGTTGCAGTCTTTTATCAATTTTTCTCTTCCGTCCACGTCCAGGGAGATTAGCTACAGTGCCATGTGTTGTGAACTTCTTGATTATGTTGCGCACAGTGGACTAAGGAACATGAAGATCTCTGGAGATGGACTTGAAGCCTTGAGATTGTTGATATTTTTTCACAATATTTGTTTTCAAGTCCTCAGACAATTCTCTGCTCTTCTTTCTGTTCTCCATGCTTAGTGTGGCACACTCAGACACACAACAGAAAGGTTGAGTCAACTTTTCTCCATTTTAACTGGCTTCAGTTGTCATTGCTATATTGCCAGCACCTATTTCTTGCCACAGGTGAGTTCAAATGAGCATCATATGCTTGAAATAAAACGATTTACCCACAATTTTGAAAAGGTGCCAATAATTTTGTCCGGCCCATTTTTGGAGTTCTGTGTGACATGATGTCAGATTTGGGTTTTTTTCTCTGTTTTTTTGTGTTGTTCCAATGCACATAAAGGAAATAAACATGTATATACAAAAACATTTGTAATTGTAATAATTTTCTGGGAGAACTGGTGCATTTTCTGGGAAAATTCCAGGGGTGCCGATAATTTCAGCCATGATTGTATAGGGAAAGGATTGTAATCATGCAAAAATTCGATGTCGAGATATTGATTAATATCGACATTTTAGACCTCCCTGACTTTCTCGTATACAAAGTATAGGGAAGTTATTGGAATCCTCCAAAAATTCCATTTTTGAGATTTTAATGAATTTCGACGTTTTTCACCTTTCAGAGTCCGAAAATACAATTTTTGTAATTATGTCTGTGTGTGTGTGTGTGTGTGTGTGTGTGTGCGTGCGTGTGCGTGTGCGTGTGTGTGTATGAAAACACAATAACTTGAGTACACTTTCACTTAAGCCAACCATATTTTACATAAGTATTAGGTACAAAACATAGATTTCTATCAACTTCGGGGTTATTTCTGTTAACCGGAAGCTGTACTTTGCCTTTTATTCATGCGGCTGCAGATTCCGATTTATTCAACTTTACTTTTATAATAATTGTTCAATGTATTATTAATTTGATTTGTTGTTGATGGTTCTTTAATGTACATAATATAAAAATAAAATCATTGTCTTGCGGTTTACTCCTCAAATATCCATCCTCATATTGAGTATACGAGAAATTCTAGGGGAGACCACTCCTGATTTTTTTTATTCATACCCAAACTACATAATTTGCCAGTAAATTACAAAGATGATGGTAACAGAAAGGTTCATTGTTTAATTGTCTGTTTTTATGGAGTTGTTTTTTACTTTAATTCTTGTGTAATCATTGTGTTAGGCCAAGATTATTAATGTGCCAATCGACATTTCGGTAGCTAACCCGTGCGGCTGGGTTCCCTCCCAGTTATAATCTGTGCCTTAGTTGAATGCCCAATTCATCTTAATGGTGGTGCCGGCCCTGCTTGTGTGCTATACAGGCATAGTTAATCCTGACTTAAAAACCAAAACACATAAAGCAGGTTATCAACTTGAAAATGACTGCTGAGGCATGCAGTGAGGTAAGCAAAACCAGAAATATTCTATCCACTGTTATTAAGCCATGGGTTCTGCTTGTGTTGCTTTCCCTCATTAGAACTCACAATTTGCCATTGTGACTAATTTTTGCATTTTGTTTTTTGTTATTTAGCTTTCAGGATACAATGAGAAGCCACTCTCCCTCCAGATGTTCATCGGCACGGCAGATGAACGTAGCCTGCGCCCGCACGCCTTCTACCAAGTACATCGCATCACAGGCAAAATGGTGGGCACTGCCAGTCAGGAGCTGGTTCTGGCAGGTACCAAGGTTCTGGAGATACCACTGCACCCAGAAAATGGCATGACAGCTAAGTGAGTCTTCACATATGTCTTTCATTTCCTTCTGTTTATCATTATTATGCTTTAAGCACCAGACCTTTGACAACCGAGTCTTTTACAGTGTTACCCATATGCTTTGTCCCAGACTGGAGGCCAGTACAAAGATGGTTATGTCCATCAATAATATATGGGCTTCAGTGACACTATACACTACTTATAGAAAAAGTGCTATATTCACACAGTCCTGGGGTCAAATCCAGCAGTTTTATTTACAACAACGTATACCTTTTCAATGCTTTATTCCCTCAGTGTCTTAGCAGCTTCCACACAACACAGTACTTCCTAATACTACCCTACTCTTCTCCTGAATCCAACTGCATGGGACAAGTGAAGGGCTCTCTTTTAACACTCAATATGTGCTCAATCCATTGCCTCTGGGAAGCACTTCTGGGTCAGACAGGACCACCCTGGTTTTTGTGCAGTCAGTATCTGCCCCAACAGAATCAGACAGGGCAGTCCCATAGGACCACAACTCCCATGTTGTTCTGTGGGCATCAATACTGAAGCTCACCAGATGGGATGCTGCCACCCAGCGTACATACGGCAGTCACTCACTCTCCTGTCCTTTCAGCCTTCCAAGCCCAAACAGTGTGTCCCTCTGTTGCTGCAGTGTAATTTCGTGTCTATGTCCTGCTGCCCACTCAGTGATCTTCCTTTATCATGGCCTCCTGGCCAGGCAAGAGAGCAGGGTCCAGATGTCAGTGTGTTCCTCACAATGTTCTGAGGATGGATGGGGCATCAGACATTTTATTTCTTGGTAAGATATCTATACTTTGGCCTGTATACTTTACTGCCCACTTGTTACTTTTGTTACATTTTTTTGTTTTTTTTTAATTAATTTCCCATAATTTGCATGCAGTCAAGAAATACAGTATATGTATGCAAAAATTTTATTTAAATGTTCAAATAAGTGTTGAGTAAAGGTGAGTAGTAGCAAATCTTCCAACCATTGTTAACCAATGAGATGCCTTGCTTTCAAATTACAGACATTAGGATCTGTTAGTTACTAGCAAAACCAACAATGAGGTGGACTCATTGATGCCATCATGTATTTTACATTAAATCTATGCAGCTGATGCTTTAGTCCAAAGCAGATTCCAAAATATACTTCAGTTGTGTTTTAGTAATGGCATTTTGTTTCATTTTTAGTGATTTAATTCTTTCAAAATACACAATTAAGTGAAATGATTCATTTGATTTGTTTGGTTCATCAGTAATAAAAACAAAACCTTTGTCTACTCACCTTTGAATGAATTGTAAATTAATTTTTTATGTATTTATAATATATCCATCCATTATCCAACCCGCTATATCCTATCTACATGGTCACGGGGGTCTGCTGGAGCCAATCCCAGCCAACACAGGGTGCAAGGCAGGAAACAAACCCCAGGCAGGGCACCAGCCCACCGCAGGGCATGCACACACATACACACACACCAAGGACAATTTAGAATCGCCAATGCACCTAACCTGCATGTCTTTGGACCGTGGGAGGAAACCCACGCAGACACGGGGAAAACATGCAAACTCCACGCAGGGAGGATCCGGGAAGCGAACCCAGTTCTCCTAACTGCGAGGCAGCAGTGCTACCTACTGCGCCACCGTGCCACCCCTATTTATAATATATAATTTAGATATTTAAATTATATATTAAACATGCTGGTAATTCATATTGTATACTACTTACCTCTTTGAAAACACAAAGCTTGAGAAAATAGTGAAAGTGCATATTTAAAATAAGACACTAAGTTCAAGAATCACATCATATGTGAACAAGAATCGTGTGACTCATTCTCAGGTAATGATTCAGTGATTAACTTCACAAATCAAATGAATGAGAATTGTGTGATGTGCTCACAATTCGAATTAACAAGAATCATATGACTTGTTCATTAATCAAATAAAAGACAACCATGTGACTTGTTCTCAGGTAATGATTCAGTTCACAAAAAAAAACAAATGAGAATCATGTAACTCATTTATGAATCTAGTGAAAGTTACTCATGTTACTCATTCTCAGGTAATAATTCTGTTCAAAATTCAAAAGAACAGGAATCAAGTGACTTGTTCTCGGGTAATGATTCAGTGATTCACTTCACAAATCAAATAAACGAGAATTATGCAACTTGTTCATGAATCAAATCAACAAGAATCATGTGACTTTTTCAGCATCAAATGAAAGAGGACCACATGACTCGTTCTTGGGATTTGGTTTGTGAATGAAATAAACAAGAACCATGTGACTCATTCATGAATCCAATGAGAGTGAATCATTTGACTCATTTTCAGATAGTGATTCTGTTCACAATTCAAATGAACAAGAATCAAGTGACTCGTTCTCGGGTAATGATCCAGTGATTCACATCACAAATCAAATGAATGAGAATCGAATGACTCATTCTCGAAACAAATAAACAAGAACCTTGTGACTCATTCTCGGGAGCTAATTCAGTTTGAATTTGAAAGAATTAGTGAATGATATATGTTTGGTGCATACAATTAGCTGTAATGTTAAAGTAAAGTTAAAAGCAAAATAAATGTTGGAAATTAGAAGAATATTTTTTTTATAAAGTTCAGCATTGTGTGACAAATTTTTTGAATGGCATAGATGTATTGAAGTAATTTCATGTTTGTACATTCTGTTCAAAAAATGATTCCAATAATGAATTGTACAAAATAAACACTTTAATATATAGTAAATGTGTTGCTGCTGTATTGTACTTGCATGCAATGACAGAGGTTTCATTCACAGATAATGCTCTAACTAGAAAGAATCATAAGTGAAGTAAACGAGAATCATGAATCTGATGGGTGGTTCTTGCACATGTGCTTTAATCATCTAAATGAGTGAGGCAGATGGCAGCAGACATGCGCTTCAGCACTTCCATGGAGCTCAACTGAATCAATGTGTTCTTAGTGTTGAATTAATTCCCATGATTCACTAAAAAAAAGTTGTTCAAAAAGAAAGAAAAACTTTTGTGAATTGCCCATCACTATTGTTTTTTCAAACATTTCAATATTTGAAGAAGAATGAATCATTAAAACACCTCTGATATATTATTGTGAATGAAAACTGTGCGATTTAATGTGCAGCTCAACAACAAAGAAAAATTCAAAGCCATGTGGGGTGAGAGCCGATCTAACCATCATCAGAGCAAAAGGCAGGCATTAACTCTGGATGGGAGGCCAGTCCATCACTAGGCTCATTAACACATACCTCCATTTATAACCAGCTTAGAGTCACTAGTTAACATATAATGTATGTCTTTGGGATTTGGGGATTTGGCAATTACCAAGAGGAAAGTCCACACAAATACAGTCAAATTAGATTTGAACCCAGGGTGCTGGATCTATGAGGCAGCAGTGCTAAATAGGTGATCCATCTACCAAAAGACTATACCAGAGAAGACCATCACCAGGCACTTTAAAAAGCAAAGAAGAATACAGTTCAGACTAACAAGGGAGATACCAGCTGTTTTCATTACATTATAATATTATAAAGGTAAGAAAACACAAGCAGATTTTTTATTACATAGTACTTTTGAATACGTTTCTATGTCATACCTCACAAACACATTTGCACTTTATTTTAAGAAATAAAGCTCAGGCAGATCAATTGATTGCTTTGAACTACACCATGAATCAAAGGTGGTGGCCTTGTGTTTTAAAAGTCCAATGCCTAAGCTAATGTCTAATCCTGGTATGAGAATGACCTGCAGAGAGGAGAAAGAATAAATTACAAAAAAGAAAAGCTGGACTACCATGAGAGTGAAATGTTAGCACGCTTGGGGCCTTGTGGACAGGCCTAATATTTACATCAAGACCCTAAAGATATCGTTGTGTTCTTTCAGTTAAAATTGAACAAATGACTTTTCTCATCTTCAACTTGTTAAAAATGTTCCTTATAATAAGAACAATGTTGTGTACATGCCATTCTCATCCCGTGCCGATTATGCATCTGTATATATTTCATTTTTGCCTTCTCACTCGAGATTTGTTTGAGATCTGGATACTAAGGGTGTGTCAGCTTCCTTCCTGGAGACTCAAAGTACGTGCATTTTTTTGATTTCAGCTGCCACCTTCGTGACAAATTGTTGATGAAAAGTGACTGTAGATTGTAAAAAAAATACATTTTAATTTGAAAGAAAAGGAGCTTGTTTTGTTAATTCCAGCACATTGGGCTATTTTTGACTGTGCCATGGGGGGCTGTTTAGAGCAGATGTGAGCTGACTCAGTGCCGGGGTATGGACATCAGTCTTCATTAAAGCCAATCTGAAATCAGTGAGTGCTTTGAACTTGGGGAGGAACTTCTCGTCTATTTCTGTTTCTAAAATAGCCCCACTTTACCATCCTTTATCACCATGGCAACATCACAAAATTAATATAATCTGAGAGTAACAAATCATCATTTCCCTGCAGCTCTCAAACATTCAAATTAATACAAACACATATTGATGAGATTAGTAAGGTCAAGAGGTGAGGTGTCTTTATCTTTGTGGAGTCTTCTGTCACCTGTTCAGTCTGTCCCTAAAGTTTCAGAAAGTGCCGTTGCTGTGAAAAACAACCTGCTTTTAAAGAATGCAGGCACTCCTTCACCTAATGACTACAGACCAGTGGTACTTACGTCTCACATCATGAAGACCTATGAGAGACTGGTCCTGGGCTATATGAGTCCTCTTGTGGTAGACCACCTGGACCCACTGCAGTTTGCTTATCGGACAAAGATTGGAGTGCAGGGTGAAATTATCGATCTGCTCCACAAGCCTTATTCTCACCTAGAGAAATTGGGCAGCACTGTGAGGATTATGTTTTTTGAGTTCTCTAGCACCTTCCATACCATCCAGCCATCCCTGTTAAGGGGTAAACTCAGAGATATGTAGGGGGATGAGCCTGTGGTGTCCTGGATAATGGACTATCTGTCAGGTAGTTTGGGAGACTCAAGGATGTGAGCAACACTGGAGCACCACAAGGAACAGCCCTGTCTCCTTTTGTCTTCACTCTGTACACTTCCGACTAGAAATATAACACCGAGACATGTCACTTGCAGAAATTCTCTAATGATTCTTCACTTATGGGTTATATTCATAAGGGGGTTGATATGGAGTATAGCAGTCAGGTAGGGAACTTTGTTTCTTGGTGCAAAAAGAATTGTCTGCAACTTAACATAAAGTATACTATCTATCTATCTATCTATCTATCTATCTATCTATCTATCTATCTATCTATCTATCTATCTATCTATCTATCTATCTATCTATCCATCCATCCATCCATCCATCCATCCATCCATCCATCCATCCATCCATCCATCCATCCATCCATCCATCCATCCATCCATCCATCCATCTATCTATCTATCTATCTATCTATCTATCTATCTATCTATCTATCTATCTATCTATCTATCTATCTATCTATCTATCTATCTATCTATCTATCTATCTATCTATCTATCTATCTATCAGCAAAACCATGGAACTGGTTATTGGCTTTCACATTTAATCCATCCATTTCCTAAAACCTGCTTACCCTGAGCAGGTCATGGGAGCCTTTTGGTGCAAGGCAGGTTTCTTTGAACTGTGGGTGGAAAATGAAGCACCTGGGAGAAACCCAAGAGGATACTGGAAGAACATGCAAACACCACGCAGGAAGCACCCAGGACTAAAACCCTGGTTTCTTTCATACAAGGCAGTAACTCTTTCACTGTGCCATTCACATTTAATCTGTGTTAAGATATTTCAGCTTTATCATATTTAAAGTCAAGGTCAAATGATTCTTATTAATTTTGAAAGAGACATTTAACTGGTCATTTTAATACCAAAAAAACAGACAAAGGAAAAAGTACATATAGTAAGAAACCTAATAAAGACATTTCATCCATGGCTAAACTACTGTAAGTTAAGTTGAATTGCAAGGACTGTGTGCATTAGTAAATCTGGATGGGCCTGCTCACCTAACTGCATGTTTTGTCAGACAATATCATGAAATTTTTGCTTTCCTGCTTCCCACAGATGGCAACACAAGACATTAAGTACAACAGGATACATCAAATGTAACACATTGCATTAAATCAGGGGTGTCCAACTCCAGTCCTGGAGGGCTGCATTGGTTACAGGTTTCATTCTAACTCTTTTCTAAATTAGTGACCAGTTTGTGCTGCTAATTACCCTTTTTGTAATTTTAACTGACTTGCTATTTAATATTCAGACCCCTTAATTGTTTCTTTTTCCCTTAATTAGCAACCAAATGATAATAAAATTCAAAATGGGCCAGGCATGAGCAGCTAACCAGCTTACCAGCATCCATCACACAATATCTGAAAATAAAGGAAAATGAAGGTCTCAGTTATGTTAATCTGTTCAGTCCACAAAACATTTTGATGGTGGTCTTAGAAAAAAAAAAGTTTTGGAAATCTCTGCTGTAGCAGAATGAGAGCACACACAAGACATGGCATTAAATAATAGGTTTAATTAACAAGAATTGACTTTTAGTTAAGAAACTGTTTCAAGTGAAATTGGATGGAGCTTGAGGCCTCAAGTTATCTGGCTATTTGTTGGCTCACTGCATATCTCAGTTTTGTTTGACTGCATTTATGGAAAAAAGAATCCATTCAGAGCATTGTGTGTTGAAACATGAGTCAGTTAAAATGAAGGGATTTGAAGTCAATTAACAGCAGAAATTGGTCACTGGTTAAAAAAATTGCAGGAAGGAAAATCTGCAGCCACTGTGGCTCCCCAGGATCAGAGGTGGAAAACTCTACATTATCTAAAGTATCTGATGATGGATATAAGAAAGGCACATCAGGTAATCTAATACAGCTGTTAGTACAAGTTACTGTTGAGAAACCTTCTTCTTCTTCTTCTTTCGACTGCGTTGCCACAGCGGATCATCTTCTTCCATATCCTTCTGTCCTCTGCATCTTGCTCTGTTAGACCCATGTCCTCTCTCACCACATCCATAAACCTTCTCTTAGGCCTTCCTCTTTTCCTCTTGCCTGACAGCTCTATCCTCAATATCCTTCTCCCAATATACCCAGCATCTCTCTTCTGCACATGTCCAAACAACGCAATCTCGCCTCTCTGACTTTGTCTCCCGACCGTCCAACTTGAGCTGACCCTCTACTGTACTCATTTCTATTCCTGTCCATCCTCGTCACACCCAATGCAAATCTTAGCATCTTTAACTCTGCCACCTCCAGCTCTGTCTCCTGCTTTCTTGTCAGTGCCACTGTCTCCAACCCATATAACATAGCTGGTCTCACTATTGTCTAGTAGACCTTCCCTTTCACTCTGGCTGATATCCACCTGTCATAAATCACTCCTGACACTCTTCTCCACCCATTCCACCCTGCCTGCACTCTCTTTTTCACCTCTTTCTTCCACAATCCTGATTACTCTGTACTGTTGATCCCAAGTATTTAAACTCTTCCAACTTCGCCAACTCTACTCCCTGCATCCTCACCATTCCACTGACCTCCCTCTCATTTCCACACATGTATTTTGTCTTGTTCCTACTGACCTTCATTCCTCTCCTCTCTAGAGCATATCTCCACCTCTCCAGGGTCTCCTCAACCTGCTCCCTACTATTGCTACAGATCACAGTGTCATCAGCAAACATCATAGTCCACGGGGACTCCTGTCTAATCGAAGCACCCTGTCATATGCTTTACTGTTGAGAAACCTTATGCCCCCTAAATAAAAACTGTCCTTCTAGACGTCTGAGTGCTAATAGTCTTGAACTGTTTTTCTGAATATATGAGGGTGCACAGTGGCTTAGGTCTTTTATAATCTTGCTTGTCTCTGTGTTGTGTATGTCCCGGCTAGAAGGTAGCCATGTACAGGTAATATTCCGGGCCACCTTCACCACCCTGTGTAGTGCTTTGTGGTCCAAAGCCTAGTGGGCGCTGTACCAGGACATTATACATCCAGTCAAAATGGCCTGCACTGTGCATCTGTTGAAGTTGTTGAGGGAAGTGGATTGTCTGAGACCAATGCTGCCTCCATGTCATCTACCTTTTGGGATAGTGAATCTGAAGAGTTAAAATAGCCTATGTGGGAAACATTTAGTTGAAGTTTATATAAAGGTTGTATTTTTAACACCATGAGTTAATTAATCTGTCAGGAAATGTTACATGGCCCACCAGCCTTTTTCAGATTTTGCTTCTGGACAAGCACTGTCTATCTTAGGTCAGCTCATACAGATCTCTTTCCTCCTGCAGCATCGACTGTGCTGGGATTCTGAAGCTCCGCAACTCTGACATAGAGCTACGTAAGGGTGAAACTGATATCGGTCGCAAGAACACGAGGGTGAAGCTTGTGTTCAGGGTCCACATCCCCCAAGGAGGTGGAAAAGTGGTGTCTGTGCAGACTGCCTCCATTCCCATTGAGTGCTGTGAGTACAAGAAGGTTCACTCTATTGTAATTTTTCCTTCTTCTTCTGTCTCCTTTACTTTCCTGATCTTTGTGCCCTACTTGAATTTCTTATTATTCCATTAATAACATTAAGCATCTCCTTGCCCTCTCTTTTCTAAGATTATTGGTGCTATATGTAATTATGACTTGAAAATGAAAAACTGATATATTAAAATCTGGCATTTATTTCACAATTTGTACTTTGCGAGTTTTATGACACATATTCTTACTAGAATGCCGCAAAGGTAGCCAATTATCTTGAAGTCTTTGCTAAGTTTTCTGTGTTTCTACATAAAAAAAAGTCAAGGACTCAATGCAGAACACAAAGTAAAGGTTGCCTCCAGTCTATCAAAACCTGACTATTCAGGCCATGTTGGGCCACAGCAAGTGCAAGTCCTCCTTTATTAAAGGCTAATTTGTGCGTCTTATTGAATTTGCATTTTAATTTCATGTGTCCTACTTTCCAGACTGAGGATTCTGAATGAACCCACAGTTTGGCTTTCCTTTTTAACTAATTTATTCTATTCAGTAATTTTAGTTCAAATATGCTGTTTTGCTCCTGACACATGTTATGGTTCCCTTTTATTACATTTCCATAACCTAATAACATATCATATTCATTGTTTTCAGAAAATATTCAGATCCCTTCACATTTTATTACATTGCAGCCTTATGCTAAAGCCATCCATCCATCCATCCATTGTCCACCGCTCATCCGAAGTCGGGTCGCGGGGGCAGCAGCCTTAGCAGGGAAGCCCAGATCTCCCTCTCCCCGGCCACCTCCTCCAGCTCCTCTGGGGAGACCCCAAGGCATTCCCAGGCTAACCGGGAGATATAATCCCTCCAGCGTGTCCTAGGTCTGTCCCATGGTCTTCTCCCAGTGGGGCATGCTTGGAACACCCCTTCAGGGAGGCATCCAGGGAGCATCCTGACCAGATGCCCGAACCACCTCAACTGAATCCTCTCAATGCGGAGGAGCAGCAACTCTACTCCAAGTCTCTCCCGGATAACTGAACTCCTCACCCTATCTCTAAGGGAAAGTCCAGCCACCCTGCGGAGAAAACTCATTTCGGCCGCTTGTATCCGTGATCTTGCTCTTTCGGTCACTGCTCAAAGTGTGTGGCCATAGGTGAGGGTAGAAACGTAGATCGACTGGTAAATCGACAGCCTCGCCTTTTGGCTCAGCACTCTCTTCACCACAATGGACCATTGCAGAGCCCGCATTACTGCGGATGCCGCACTGATCCATCTGTCGACCTCCCGCTCCATTCTTCCCTCACTCGTGAACAAGACCTCAAGATACTTGAACTCCTCCACTTGAGGCAGTAATGTGTTCCCAACCCGGAGAGAGCATTCCACCCTTTTCCGGCAGAGAACCATGGTCTCAGATTTAGAGGTGCTGACTCTCATCCCTGCCGCTTCACACTCAGCTACGAACTGCTGGAGGTCACTGTCCGATGAAGCCAACAGAACCACGTGATCCGCAAATAGCAGAGACGAGATTCTGAGGTCACTGAACCAGAACGCCTCTGCTCCTTGGCTGCGTCTAGAAATTCTGTCCATAAAACTTATGAACAGAATTGGTGACAAAGGGCAGCCCTGGAGGAGTCCAACCTCAACAGGAAATGAGTTCGGATTATTACCGGCAATGCGGACCAAGCTCCTGCTCCTCCTGTACAGGGACTGAATTGCTCATAACAACAAGCCTTGCACCCCGTTTTCTTGGAGCACACCCCACAGGATGCTTCGAGGGACACAGTCGAATGCCTTCTCCAAATCCACAAAACACATGTGGACTGGTTGGGCAAACTCCCATGCCCCCTCCAGGATTCTGGCCAGGGTGTAGAGCTGGTCCAGTCTTCCACGGCCAGGACGGAATCCGCATTGTTCCTCTTGAATCCGAGATTCGACTATTGACCGAACTCTCTTCTCCAGCACCCCTGAAAAGACCTTACCGGGGACGCTGAGGAGTGTGATCCCCCTATAGTTGGAGCACATCCTCCAGTCACCCTTCTTAAAAAGGGGGACCACCACCCCGGTTTGCCAATCCAGAGGCACTGCCCCCGATGTGCCTGAGACGTGTCAACTAGGACAGCTCCACAACATCCAGAGCTTTGAGGGGTGGACAAGGTTTTTAACTCGGTGACCTCGGCCCCTGATATGGACAGGCTGCCCCCGGAGTCCTCCAGCTTTGCTTCCTTTAAGGAAGACATGCTGGTGGGATTGAGAAGATCCTCGAAGTATTCCTTCCACCGGTCAATAACATCTACAGTTGAAGTCAGCAGGGCCCCATCTTCACTGTACACAGTGTTGGTGGAGCACAACTTTCCCCTCCTGAGGCGCTTGACGGTTTGCCAGAACCCTCTCGGTGCCAACCGAAAGTCATTTTCCATGGCTTCCCCAAATCTCCTCCCATGCCTGAGTTTTTGCCTCTGCAACAGCCGATGCCGCCACATGCTTGGCCTGCCAGTAACCCTCAGCTGCCTCTAGAGTCCCACTGGTCACCCAGGCCCAACAGGACTCTTTCTTCAACTTGACGGCCTCTCAAACCTTAGGCTTCCACTACCAGGTTCGTGGATTACCGCCTCAAGAGGCACCGACAACCTTGCGGCCACTGCTCCGTTCTGCTGCTTCGACAATGGAGGCTCGGAACATGGCCCATTCAGACTCAATGTCCTTCGCCTCCCTCGGAATGAGATTGAAGTTCTGCTGGAGGTGGCAGTTAAAGATCTTTATGACCGGTTCCTCTGCCAGACGTTCCCAGCAGACCCTCACTATCCGTTTGGGTCTGCCTGGTCTGTCCGGCAGCCTCTCCCGCCATCTGATCCAACTTACCACCAGGTGGTGATCAGTTGACAGCTCAGCCCCTCTCTTCACTTTTTACAATGTCTTGGTTGAGTGTCCAAGACATTAGGTCGCAGATCCGACGACACGATTACAAAGTCGATCATCGAGCTGCGACTTCGGGCATCCCAGCACCAAGTGCACTTATGGACACTTATGGAGTCTGTTCCTCCCAATCACACCTCTCCAGGTTTCACTGTCATTGCCGATGTGAGCATGTTAGTCTCCCAGCAGGACGATAGAGTCCCCAAGAGCTGCGCTTTGCAGCGCTTCCTCCAGGGACTCGAAGAAGACTGGGTACTCTGAACTGCCATTCGGCGCATAAGCACAAACAACAGTCAGAGTCCTTCCTCCAACTTGAAGGCGCAGGGAAGCAACCCCCTCGTCCAACTGGGGGAACCCCAACGTGCAGGCCTCGAGCTGTGGGGCCAGAAGCAAGCCCACTCCTGCCCGACGCCTTTCACCCACAGCAACTCCAGAGTGGAACAAAGTCCAGGATCTCTCAAGAGGAATGGTTCCAGAGCCCAGACTGTGCATAGAGGTGAGCCCAACTATATCTAGCCGGTACCTGTCAACCTCTTGCACTAGTTCAGGCTCCTTACCCGCAAGATAGGTAACATTCTATGTCCCATGAGCCAGTTTCAGTAACCGAGGGTCAGAACGCCAGGGCTCCCGCCTTCAGCCACCACACATATCACATTGCACCCGACCCCTATGGCCTCTCTTGCAGGTGGTGGGCCCAGAAGAGAGTGGAACCACGTTGCTCCTTCAGGCTGAGCCCGGCTGGGCCCCGTGGTCAAAGGTCCAGCCACCAGGAGCTCACCAGCGAGCCCCTCCCCCAGGCCTTGCTCCAGGGTGGGGCCCCAGGTACCCTTTCCCGGGCAAATGAAATGCCGATCCTTGCTTTAAATCCATGTGGGGTCTCAGGATCGAGTTAGTCTGGATCTTCACCTCAGACCTGTTTGCCTTGGGAAACCCTACCAGGAGCATGTAGCTCCTGACAACATAGCTCCGAGGATCACTAGACTGCACAAGCCCTTCTGCCACGGCAAGGCCTCGATCCAAGAAGGGTTTTAATGCTAAAGCCATTTAAATACATTTTTTGCCCTCATCAAATAACACTCAATACCCCAGAATGACACAACAAAATCAGGATTTCAGAATTTTATTTTAATTTATTACAAATTTAAAAAGGTGAAATCTTACATTGACACAACTATTCAGACCCACAGAAATTTGGCTCAGATGCATCTCATTCTATTGGCTATCATTGAGATACTTCTACACCTTGTTTGGCGTCCACCTCTGGTAAATTAAATTGATTGGACTGGTTAGCAAAAGCACATAACATACCTGTCGATGTAAGGTCCCACGGTTGACAGTGTCTATAAGAGCAAAAACCAAGCCGTGAGGTTGAAGGAACTGGCTACAGAGCTTAGAAACAGGATAAGAACATGGGTGGACACAGAAGAAAATTACAAAAGGACAACCATCACTGCAGCACTCCATTTAATTTGGTCTTTATGGCAAAGCGTGAAGATAGTTTGCAAAAAAGCTACCTAATGAACTCTCAGACTATGAGAAACAAGATTCTCTGGTCTAATGAAACCAAGACTGAACAGTCTGGTCTTAGTTCCAAGAATAATCTCTGGAGGAAAGCATACACTCCTCATCGCCTTTACAATATCATTCCAATGTTGAAGCGTGGTGGTGGCAGCATCATTCTGTGGGGTTATTTTGTCTGTGGCAGGGACTGGGAGACTACTCATAGTTGAGGGAACGCTGGACAGAGCAAAGTGCAGAGATATCCTAAAGTGAAGTGTTCTGGACCTCAGACTGGGCATACAGGACAAAGACTTTAATCACAAAGCTGAGACAACAAAGGAGTGGCTTGGGAATGTTCTTTTCTTGAGTGTTCCAGCCAAAGCCCAAACCTAAACCCAATCAAACATCTCTGGAGAGACCAGAAAATAGATGTCCACCGATGATTTCCATTCAAATTGACAGAACTTGAGAAGAAATGCAGAGAAGAATGGCAGAAAATCTCAAAATATTGGTATGCAAAGCTTGTTGTGTCATACTCAAGAAGACTCCTGGCTATAACTGCTGTTAAAGGAGCTTCCACTAAGTACTGAGTAAATGGTCTGAATACTTGTGTCAATGTAATAGTTCAGTTGTGTATTTTGAATAAATTTGCAAAAATGTCTAAAATCCTGTTTTCACTTTGTTATTCTGGGGTAATGAGTGTTGTTTGATAAGGAGAATAATGAAATTAATTGATTTTAGAACAAGATTGCAGTATAACAAAATGTGAAGAGTGAATGGGTCTGAATACTATCTAAAGACACTGCACCAAAGCCCTGCACAGAAGACACATAGTCATTATTACTGCCACCTGTACCTGTCCAATAGAAATCAGGTGAAATTTAGACGCAGATTTGGTTTTGTTCTGTTCTGTGTATTGTATTGTATTGACCCCCTTCTTTTTGACACCCACTGCACGCCCAACCTACCTGGAAAGAGGTCTCTCTTTGAACTGCCTTTCCCAAGGTGTCTTCCATTTTTCCCTACTAGGTTTTTTGGGAGTTTTTCCCTGTCTTCTTAGAGAGTCAAGGCTGGGGGACTGTCAAGAGGCAGGGCTCGTTAAAGCCCATTGCGGCACTTCCTGTGTGATTTTGGGCTATACAAGAATAAACTGTATTGTATTGTATTGTATTGTTTATGCTTAAGAGATTAGAGGCAATGAAAACCAACTGTCAGTGTAGCCATCCATGGGCAGATGTGACTGATCCTGAACTATGAGGTGATTAAGAGTCCTCAAAAACTTTGGAACAAGAAAATAGATGGGCAAAATTAAGAGAAGGCAGGATATAGGACAGAGGCCGATGCAATGCCTAATGATCTCTGTAAGACACAGGCAAGTTGTAAAGAGCAAAACATAGCAGAAAATCAATAACAGCGGCTGCAGGTGTATTTAATTCCACTTAAGAGGAACATGCCTGAACAGAAAAAGAAATGATATGCATATGGATATGGATATCCTTTTGGTTGCTATGTCTCTATCATTGCAATAGATGGCGCATCACAAACATTAGCACTACTGTTACAAATTCCATAGCAAATGGCTTATAACAGAGACATATGCAATGTGTGCTGCATTGCAAAAGTTTCCTATATCTGAGACAGAACTCCGTGTTATTTTTCAATTTTTTTTAACATTCTGAGGTATCCTGTATTTACTTAACCTGAGGGGCTTCAATTACAGTATATGCAAGCATATTTATGCATGAGTGGCAAAAAAAAAGGCTCAGAAAGAAACAGAAAAGACAACTAAAGCTTCATCCAAGCCTAAACAGGCCTCAAGTTCAAGCTCAAGGTACGGCCTGCCACAAAATGAGCTGGAGCTGATAGGCAAAAGCACAGATCTCCCAGAACCTGACAGTGCTGCATGATCTCCAGCAGAGAGCAAAACTGGGAGTGAATGTGCCAGTGAGTTGGGCTAGGAGAACTAGTTGATTCCAGATGGTCCATTGAAACTGAAAATGGACTTACTTTCCGCGCTGTCATCTACCCCTCGTGAACCAGCAACACCGACACCAACTGGGCTTGCTACTTCACCCACAGAGCACGGAGAAGACTGAAACGATCTGTCTGAACTGAAGGTAACAATCTCTACAATGGCCACCGCTCTCGGGGAGCTCAAGATTAATATAAAGGATATAAATGATATAAGGAAAGATATAAAGGACATACAGAAGACAAACAAGAACTTGTTTCAGGATATTAAAGACCAGGAAAAACGTTTCAGTAATCGCTTTGAGGCAACCTTTAAAGCTATGCTAGAAAGAATTGAGGAGAAAATCAAGGAAAAAATACATGAAAATGCTTCTAAGTTTGAGAATAAATTTAGAGCACTTGATGCTCAGTTTGAAGACGTTAAACATATGTACACAACTCGTATTGAAATAGTTGAACAACTGACATCTACCGCTGACGGAAAAGCAATGGCTGCAAAATCCAAATGCAAAGTACTCAGAGACAGACTAGCTGTACTGGAAGATGGATACAGAAGGAATAGTATCAGAATCGAAGATCTCCCTGAAAACCATTAAAGTCCAAACCCAGTCAAATTGATAACTGAACTATTCTCTAAAATAAATGGAGAGGACTTCAAATCAGACACCGAGATAGCAGCAGCTTACCAAATACATGGATTGAATGCCTCTAAACCTATAAGCTTCATTGTGCGTTTTGACAAATTACAATCTAAATTAAATATAATGTTACTTCTCAGACAGAAACAAGAGATTATTTTTGAAAATAACCGCATTCATATTTTCCCTGATTTCTCACCTTCAACAGCTGGTAAACTTGGCACATTTTACAGCATTAAACAGCGCTTACGGAAAGCCGAGATCAGATACAGCCTTTTGTATCCTGATAAATTAAAAGTGGATATTCAAGACAAGTTCTACATTTTAGTTCACCGGAGGAAACAGAAAAAGAGCTAAGAAATGTGATCCCGACACAATGAGACTCGTGCCATAATTATACATCCTATTTTCTTCTCAGCCAATTTTTTTTTTTAACATTTAATTACAAATATATATATGTGTATGTGTGTATGTATGTGTATGTGTGTATTTTGTTTCCCCAAAGGGGACTGTTTAACATCATATCCTTGGTTTATTGTATTAGGACTTATTATTACACGTTATCTACTTATCCATGGCTACTGTTCAACATCATTCCCTGGGTTTACTCTTTCAGGAAGATTTAAGATTATATTTTATGTTTATGTGTTTTGACTGTATTGTCAATAGATATCTCTATTTTAATCCTTATACACCGCTGCGGGTGGGCTTATTTTGTTTTGGACATGCTTTGTCTCTAGATATGTCAGAGGACTGGGACTTTGTGAAGAGTGTTTTAGCCTCACGTGAGCAGGCAAAATTGGGGGGAAGGGAGAAAGAGAGCAAACTATTTCTAATCTATCCGTTTAATCCTTACAATTGTAAGTGTCAACATAACAATATCCATCCATCCATTTTCCAACCCGCTGAATCTGAACACAGGGTCACGGGGGTCTGCTGGAGCCAATCCCAGCCAACACAGGGCAGGAACCAATCCCGGGCAGGGTGCCAACCCACCGCAGGACACACACAAACACACTCACACACCAAGCACACACTAGTGCCAATTTAGAATTGCCAATCCACCTAACCTGCATGTCTTTGGACTGTGGGAGGAAACCGGAGCGCCCGGAGGAAACCCACGCAGACACGGGGAGAACATGCAAACTCCACACAGGGAGGACCCGGGAAGCGAACCCAGGTCCCCAGGTGTCCCAACTGCGAGGCAGCAGCGCTACCCACTGCGCCACCGTGCCGCCCACAACATAACAATATGCTAAAGTTTACTGAAAACGCACAAAAACATTTGATCATAATGGAGCACATAATATTGGGGGGCAGGGGGTCTGGGGTAAGAGAGAAAGCCATTTCAGATCTTTTTCATTTCCAAAATTTTAAGTCCCAACACAACAATAGGCTTCATGGCCATAACTCCTGGAAATATTATAAATTAAGGTTAAAGCTATCATATGCAATAATGTACAACATTAGCTTAAGATTATAAAATGGCAACAAAAGTTCAGAAGCAACGCCTCTGTGACTTAATTAAAGAGGAAGAAAGTATTCTCTCACCTAACATGTCTAAACGCCAAGATAGTATTTTTACAGGAGACTCACTTAATCAGCAAGGATCAGTTTTGGTTGCAAAGAGACTGGACGGGCCAAATACTCCAGCTATACAAAGAAAACTAGAGGTGTGGGAATCTTAATTCATAAAACAATTTCATCTGCAGTATCAGTGGTAGTATCAGATCCTGATGGGTGATACGTGATGGTGATTGGTACTGTATTTAATTATAAAGTGATTTTGATAAATATTTACTCACCCAATATAGATGATAGAGACTTTATCCAAAATGTATTCGCATCGATTCCTAACTTGAACACTCAAAAAATTATAATGGCTGGAGACTAATTGTGTTTTAAATCTAGATCTGGATAGGTCTTCGGATACAGGGCGACAACATCTAACACTGCAAAAATAATCAACTTATGAGACCCATGGAGATTTCTAAATCCATACTTAAGAGCATATTCCTTCTTCAGTACATCATTGTTACTCAAGAACTTATTATTTCTGTATCGATAACAATTTCTTGCAAATACGACACTATTGTTATCTCCGACCATGCCCCTCTGATCATGGAGCTCACATAACTATGCCCCACATACTCATCTCGCAGCTGGTGTCTTCAACCCCTGTTATTAGCTGATGAGAACTATACAGAATTGATATCCAAGCAAATTGATTTTTTAGAGACAAATGCATCCTCAAAGGTTTCTGCAGGAATACTCTTGGGAAACTCTGAAGGCATTTTTAAAAGGACAGATTATCTCATATCTCTCCCACAAAAATAAATCGGAAACCAAGAAGGCGTCACACTTAATCAATGAAATTACCAGAATAGATCAAGGACATACCAGGTCTGCATAGGAGGCACTTTTAGGGAAAGACAGGCTTTACAATCAGAACTGAACCTTTTGACAACAAAAGAAACAGAATAACTTTTTTTTAAATCGCAACATCATTAGTATGAACACAGAGAGAAGGCTAATCAGATCTTAGCTCAACAAATCCACAAGCAGTAAGTTTGCAATGCAATATCAGTAATCACCAACACAGACGGAGATTGAATCATTGGCCATAAAAATATAATGTACACATTTAGAGACTATTATATGTCCTTATATTCTACTCAGTTTAAAGAATATAAGACACAATTTAATGCACTTTTTGATGTATTACAAATACCACAGCTAGATACTCTCAGTGCAGAGGAATTGGATAAACCCCTGACACTATCAGAATTACTAGACACTATAAACTCCACCATGTCCTGATGGCTACCCTGCTGAATTTTCTAAAAAGTTTTCAATCAAGTTAGCTCCCCTTTTATTAGCAATGTTTATAGAAGCCAGAGATAATAAAATTCTACCTCAAACATTTCGCCAAACATTAATTACAACCTTTCCTAAGAAAAATAAGGACTTATTACAATGTGCATCATACAGGCCAATCTCACTTCTGAATAATGATGTTAAGATACTCTCCAAAGTCCTAGCTGCTAGGATTGAGAAAGTGCTCCCTTCAGTAATATCACAATACCAAACTGGATTTATTAAAGGTAGACATTTGGCTTCCATTCTTCAACACCTATTTAATGTAATATATTCACCCATAAAGGTCAATACTATTATGGGATATTATGGGATATATCATCTACTGTTAAATTCTGCTCTGTACTTCTAAAATTTATATTTTTTGTTTCTTACTATATTGAGAAATTGTTCTGTTCTGTGTACTGCATTGTATTGTATTGACCCCCTTCTTTTGACACCCACTGCACGCCCAACCTTCCTGGAAAGGGGTCTCTCTTTGAACTGCCTTTCCCAAGGTTTCTTCCATTTTTCCCTACTAGGTTTTTTTTTGGGAGTTTTTCCTTGTCTTCTTAGAGAGTCAAGGCTGGGGGGCTGTCAAGAGGCAGGGCCTGTTAAAGCCCATTGCGGCACTTCCTGTGTGATTTTGGGCTATACAAAATAAAAAAAAATAAACTGTCAATACTCCAGAGATCCTATTATCTTTAGAGACAGAAAAAGCGTTTGATATGGTTGAATGGTATTACCTATTCACCACTTTGCATAACTTTGGCCCTAACATATGTGCATGGATCAAACTACTGTATACCAGTCCAGAAGCTTCAGTTTGTATTAACAACACTATCTCAGACTACTTCAAACTAGAATGCAGTACTAGACCGGGTTACCCCTTCTCACCAATGCTGTTTGCAATCGCCATTGAGCCATTGGCTGTTCACTTTCAAAATGCATAAGAGATAAAAGGGATTTTCAGAGAAGGACCTGAACAGAAAAAATCACTATATGCAGATGACATGGTACTGTATATATCAGACCCACAAAATTCAGTGCCTGCTGCCCTAAATGTACAAGCACAATTTCAAAAGATATCTGGACTCAAAATTAGTTTGAACAAAAGTGTGCTATTTCCAGTGAATTCTCTAGCAAACAGCATTAGATTAAACACCTTCTCTTTTATCACTGCAGATCAGTTTAAATATCTAGTGGTAAAAATTACAAGTAAATATAAAGCTCTTTTTCAACAAAATTTTGCTGTTTGCATCGACAAAATTAAACATGATGTGCAAAGATGCTCTACCCTCCATCTTATGTTAGCAGGGAGAATTAACACTGTCAACATGAATATCCTACCTAAGCTTCTGTTTCTATTTCAAAACATCCCCATATACATTAATAAATCTTTTTTTAAGAAATTAGATTCAATCATAACCTCATTTATTTGTAATTCAAAATATATATGCATCCAAAGGGTGACCCTAGAATGACCTAAATCAGAAGGTGGCATGGCTCTACCTAATTTTCAGCTTTATTACTGGGTGGCAAACATACAAGCTATGAAAACCTAGACACTAACACAAATATATGAACATACACTACCTTGGTCTGCATTAGAAATGAAATCCTGCAGTACCCCTTTATATTCCTTGCTTTGTACACCAGTAAATACAAGGTATCGCCAATAGACTAACAACTCAATTGCCCATCATTCACTCAGAATATGGAACGAATGTATGAAGCAGTTCAAGTTAGAGAATATTTTATCTGTGGCACCTCTGCATGATAACCACCTTTTTCCACCCTCTGAGACTTACACAGTTTTTAATATTTCTGAAATATAATTAAATCATTTAGAGATTTGTATATAAATAATGTATTTGCATCCAATCAACAATTACACTCTAAATTTTGTTTTTCATCAACGCAAATTTTCCACTATCTCCAAATTAGAAACGTTGCTAAACAAAATCTACCCAATTTTCCTCACCTCTCACCTATTTCTATTCCAGAAGAGATATTGATCAGTCTTGAAGACTTAGGCAGCATTTCTATAATACATAAAACCATTTTAAAGTCCCTTCCTTTTAAAGATCCCAAAGTACAGTGGGAATAGGATCTCTGACTTAACATTTTAGAAAAGGAGTAGAAGGCAACCATGCATAAAATTCACTCGCGTTCCATATGCGCAAAGCATTATTCAACTTTAATTTTTTTATCAAGCACATCTATCTCATATAAAATTGTCCAAAATGTTTCCAAGGGAAGATCCAACCTGTTAACGTTGCAACCAAGCACCAGCTTCACTAGGCCACATGTTTTGGGCAAGCACCAAATCAACATCGTTCTGGACAAAAGATTTTTAAATGCCTATTAGACAGCCTTGGTGCCACAATCCCTCTTAATCCATTAAGGGCTGTGTCTGGTGTATTCCCAGATGGAATTAAAGTGAAGAAAGACAAACAAACTGTAATTGCCTTTACTTCACTATTAGCACATAGATGTATCTTGTTCAACTGGAAGAATCCTAGCCCACCTCTGTTAAGTCAGTGGGTAACTGATGTTATACAGTGATCCCTCGCTATATCGCGCTTCGCCTTTCGCGGCTTCACTCCATCGCGGATTTTATATGTAAGCATATTTAAATATCTATTGCGGATTTTTTGCTGGTTCGCGGATTTCTGCGTACAATGGGTCTTTTAATTTCTGGTACATGCTTCCTCAGTTGGTTTGCACAGTTGATTTCATACAAGGGATGCTATTGGCAGATGGCTGAGAAGCTAGATTGCTTACTTTTCTCTGTCTCTCTTGCGCTGACTTTCTCTGATCCTGACGTATGGGGATTGAGCAGGGGGGCTGTTCGCACACCTAGACGATACGGACGCTCGTCTAAAAATGCTGAAAGATTATCTTCACGTTGCTATCTTTTGTGCAGCTGCTTCCTGAAACGACATGCTGCATGGTGCTTCGCATACTTAAAAGCTCGAAGGGCACGTATTGATTTTTGACTGAAAAACAAACTCTGTCTCTCTCTCTCTCTCTTTGTCTGCTCCTGACGGAGGGGGTGTGAGCTGTCGCCTTCAACAGCTTTGTGCCGCGGTGCTTCGCATACTTAAAAGCCAAACAGCCCTATTGATTTGTTTGCTAGAGATTGTTTTCTCTATCTATGTGACATTCTGTGCTCCTGACACGCACTCCTTTGAAGAGGAAGATATGTTTGCATTCTTTTAATTGTGAGACAGAACTGTCATCTCTGTCTTGTCATGGAGCACAGTTTAAACTTTTGAAAAAGAGACAAATGTTTGTTTGCAGTGTTTGAATAACGTCCTGTCTCTCTACAACCTCCTGTGTTTCTGCGCAAATCTGTGACCCAAGCATGACAATATAAAAATAACCATATAAACAGCTGGATGATAAATTAGACTGGACTGCCAATACTGATGCGCTGTGAAAGAAAGGACAAAGCCCGTTATACTACCTTAGAAGGCTGGCGTCCTTCAACATCTGCAATAAGATGCTGCAGATGTTCTATCAAACAGTTGTGGCGAGCGCCCTCTTCTACGCAGTGGTGTGCTGGGGAGGCAGCATTAAGAGGAAAGACGCCTCATGTCTGGACAAACTGGTGAGGAAGGCAAGCTCTATTGTTGGCATGGAGCTGGACAGTTTAACATCTGTGGCAGAGCGAAGGGCGCTCAGCAGGCTCCTATCAATTATGGAGAATCCACTGCATCCACTTAATAGTATCATCCCCAGACAGAAGAGCAGCTTCAGCGACAGACTGCTGTCACTGTCCTGCTCCACTGACAGATTGAGGAGATTGTTCCTCCCCCAAACTATGCGACTGTTTAATTCCATCCGGGGGGGTAAACGTTAACATTTAACATTATACATAGTTATTGTCTGTTTTTCACCTGCATTATTATCATTCTTTAATATTATTTATTGTATCAGTATGCTGCTGCTGAAGAATGTGAATTTCCCATTGGGATTAATAAAGTATCTATCTATCTATCTAACTATAAACATATGGTTTCTACTTCGCGGATTTTCTTATTTCGCGGGTGGCTCTGGAACGCAACCCCTGCGATGGAGGAGGGATTACTGTATACTATTTGAAATTGGAAAAATCTAATTCTCACTTAGTGGATCTGTTCAAAACTTTTTAAAAACCTGGCAGGATCTAATCAATAATATTTTAGAATAAGTAACTATATTGAGGAGAAAGACTCCTTTCCCACTATACTACTCTCAAAAGTTTTACTATGGCAGCTGGCCTTTCTCTCTTTTTCATGGTTAGGGGTTGAAATGAATTCTATTTTGTTAAGTTTGACTTGATTGAATGAATGTTATATGCTTTAAATAAATTCAATAAAAGTTACAAAAAAACCCCACTCAAGTCTACATTGATTACGTAGATTTCAACCCATCTTAGATAGATAGCACAGCTGGCGATGTTAATAAAAACATAAAATCCTTAAGACTTCCACTCTCATACTTCCATATTATCACCTTTATTCACACTGGTCATTATGTGGTGCCATTAATGCAAACATGGTGCCAAGCTCCTTGGCCAGTGATTTTCAAACAGGTGTCACAATAATAGGCCGGGGTGCCATAGAAGCACTTGCTAACAGTACCCAATACTGTGTTGGGGAGCATCCTCCAAGAGGGCAAAGTGAAAACGATTAAAATTAAGGCAAGTTTAGAAAGTTAATATGTACTGCATGTAATTACAGCATGTTGGAGGCTGGAGGTTACAGGTCAACTGTGGTGTGGGTATTAGTTTGGGCTATACTTTAGAAAATATAAAGTTTAACTCAGTAAAAAAATCACTTTAAAGACTCTGGGATAAAAGTATTTTAGTTTCAGTCTAAAAGCTTAGCTTGCAAGCAGGAAGGACCCCAAAGGCATTCCCAGTACCCAATCAGCAAATTTAAGGGGCTGCTGCTTGCCCACTTCTGTGTGTGTCGGTGGCGTTAAACAGCTGCAACAAAATTCGATGCGTCTGAGAAACTGATGCGAGATTGCAGGAGGCAAGAAGATCGCATGTTTGAACAGGCGTATAAGTCGAGGTCTGATTTTATGATCGATTTTTCGCAGACCCAACTTATACATGAGTATATACAGCAGATGGGTAGCTTGTTAAAACTGGGGTATTTTGATATTTTTCAGTTATTTATCAGGAGGCTTAGTGTGAAATCATGACTGTCCCTGTTAACTGGATGCCTGCTCACCCTAGTAAATTGTAATGTCAGTGAAAAAGTTAATCATTATAATCTGCAGATAAAGAGGTGTGAGATTGGTTTAATGTAAAGTTAATACTGAGTGTTTATTTATTCTGTGCATAACAGTTTACACGCCACAGGGTCCTTTATTGATGCAGGTTGTAACAGGAATACAGGAATACGGGATACAGGAATCCCGTTGTAACAACATTCATTGGACAATAAAAATATTTAGCTATAATGGAAATTTCGTTATTACAAATATGAGGAAATTATGTATACTGTTGTGACCAAGGTTGCTGGCAATTCTTCATCTCTAACAGAAGTGGCGCAAGGACAGCTCCATAGCTACTCTGCTGTGTCTTGTAACCAGTAAACCAAGGGTAAAGTAACTGGTTGTCCTCTTCAGGATCAGGCTTACCGTGTAACGTGCTTGCTGCACTATGTTTAGAGCATTTAACACCGGGCTTTGACCTGCTCTTCCTCGCCCTCACCTGGTCTGCCACAAGCAGTGATTCCAAGCCACTGGTGTTCTTCTAATCTGAAGATGGGAGCTAAAGCTCCTATCTTGTCTGCTTGAGTACAGAAGTAACAGCTCCTATTTTGAATGAAGTCTTGAGACTGTACCTATCTTCTCTAATAAAGTACCAGTATTTTCCTTGGAAACCTGGACTCACCTTCCTGTCTCTTCTGCAACTCTGTGACCTAAGCCTGACAATACTTGTATAAAAAAAAACAGTGGTTCTTAAACTGCAAAAAAATTTTGAAAATGAAACATTAGATGTAACTGTTTTTTTATTGAAAAACAGATATGAAAACAGAATGAAAATGAGACGTTAGATTTAACTTTTTTTCAGCATAAATGAACACCGTTTCTCCTTTTTTTGTTCTTCATAAAGAAAACTCCAACAGTACAGTATCTGCATACGACTCAACTACCCACATGGATGCTTGGTAGAGCACTGGCTCAGAATTCAGCTATATCTGTATGATGTCATATCTGCACTCTTGTTGAGTCTCGCCGAAACTGCCCGAGAAAGGAAATTTTGCAACAGACTGTCACTTTCTTTTAGACTAAGAAGAAAGAGACAGCCACTAGTAGAGTTCCTGATACTCGGCAAAAATGCGGCATTAAGTATTTTTTGCATCTCATTATTATCTTCGATGAACATATTTGGTTGAAAAAAACGTTTCTTATAGTAAAATTTACATTTTGATAAAACAAAATCTGTTAAACATGATGTTGTATGAATGTTTGTCTGGGTCAACAAAAAGTATTTGTTATTTTGAAAATTTCTTTACTTCGGTATTCGCTATAAAGGGATTTGATTTGTATATATACACTATTATATACATAATATGTATATTATTTGGCAGATACTGTATCACATATCAATGAGCTGCTTCTCACAACTCAGAGGATGTGGCAGATGTTTACCAACTGGCTGACAAACCAAAAGGGTTATCTGGTATGTAACCGCCTAATAATCAGATTGAGATTCAGACTTAAAAAAAAAGAATATATTATATATATATACTGTATGTATATATACAGTGGAACCTCGGGTCACGACCATAATTCGTTCCAAAACTCTGGTCGTAACCCGATTTGGTCGTGACCCGAAGTAATTTCCCCCATAGGATTGTATGTAAATACAATTAATCCGTTCCAGACCATACAAACTGTATGTAAATATATTTTTTTTAAAGATTTTTAAGCACAAATATAATTAATTATACCAAAGAATGCACAGCGTAAATAGTAAACTAAATGTAAAAACATTGAATAACACTGAGAAAACCTTGAACAACAGACAAAACTAACATTGCAAGAGTTCGCGCTATAGCGCTACGAACCGCTCGCTAAAAACAGAAGTGAAGTGGAGGTTAAAATCCATAGCAAAAAGTCTTCATTAAATACAACGAGGTTAAAATAATGCTCGAATCAACTGCCTTATCGGCCAGCTCTCTCTCTCTCGCGCGCATGTGTGTGTGTGTCTCTCTCTCTCACGCGTGTGTGTCTGTCTCTCTCTTGCTTTCTCGCGCTCTCTCTCTCTCGCTCGCTGCACAGGGAATGCACAGGGAGAGACTGAACACGTGCGGAAATCATCGGCGCGCACAAACCAAAAGGGAAGCAGGCTTCTTCTTATACCAAGTGTGTGGTTGTGAACAGATGCAAAAGTTTGGCGAACTTTTTGGTCGTAACCCAATTTGTACGTGTTCAGGGACGTTCGTGAACCGAGGTTCCACTGTATATATATATATATATATATATATATATATATATATATATATATATATATATATATACCAATAATGGCACACTACACGATAATGTGCAGTGAATACACTTGACCTGAGCATTCCTAGTTTTCATTTCTTTCTCTGGGCGTTTTATCATTCGTTTGCTCAGAGGTTGATACGCTTGCTGCTTCCTGAGCAGCTCTTCTTTTTTATGGCTAGCAGCCCCTTCTTCTCTTTTTCTTATCACATTAAAACTGATTAAGTCAGTGTTTGTGTTGCAATTACTTAGTATGCTTTCTTTTTCACTTAAGCTGGCACTTAAGTGTTCAATCTGCCTCAAGAATGATTTAAGATATGAAGAGGTAGGGGAAGTGACGGCGAAGGTGGATAGTAGACATCACGTACTATATGTGCACCAAATTTCAGGTCAATAGGTTAAAGAGTTTGGGAGCTACAGGTGATTTAAAATCCTGGACAGACAAAAGGACAGCCACGGTAGCGTATTATATATAAAGATTAACTTGTATTATTTGCTGTCAGTAGCTGCTATTAGAGGTGAAAAACAGCAAAATATACAAATAATATACAATATACAAAAATTGATACAGTAAACTAATTTATAGCTGAAATCGTACAGAATGTTTCTTCATTTTAAGATAGATGAGTTTTACTAATTTGCAAATGCTCTTCAATGGGAAAGTTTGACATTTTAAAGCTCTGTACACTGTGATCTGTTCAAGATATCTCAATGAAAATTGACAAATTTCTTTAAAGAATAATCATACCACATTTCAACAAAATTGGTCATCATGGGGCTGGGTTATTTAATGAGGACAGACAGACATGAGCTATTATAATAGGTGCTTTGTGCATTTTATGTGACCATACCTTAAAAAAAGGGTAAAAAACACTGGTCATTCATTTTTTTAATTTCAGAGTGCTTTCCATGTAAACACAGAGAACAGATATAAGTCACATGCAGATGTAAGTGATAAATGTCAGATAAAAGTCCAAATGTTAAAAGAAATAATGTACAGAGCTCAGGGAATTATACCCCTTTAGGCATTGGGTTGTACATATTCTTAATCATTTTTGTGCTGCTTTAAATTATTTCAGTATATGAATCTTCTCACAGGGCGGCATGGTGGCGCAGCGGTAGTGCTGCTGCCTCGCAGTTAGGAGACCCGGGTTCGCTTCCTGGGTTCTCCCCATGTCTGTGTGGGTTTCCTCCGGGTGCTCTAGTTTCCTCCCAATGTCCAAAGACATTCAGGTTAGGTGCACTGGTGATCCTAAATTGTCCCTAGTGTGTGCTTGGTGTGTGTGTGTGTGCCATGTGGTGAGCTGGCGCCCTGCCTGGTGTTTGTTTCCTGCCTTGTGCCCTTTGTTGGCTGGGATTGGCTCCAGCAGACCCCTGTGAACCCTGTAGTTAGAATATAGCGGGTTGGATAATGAAAAAATGGATGGAATCTTCTCACATTTAATTTTGTTCAGGCATTTGATTATAATATTTAATTCACATCATCGCATTTTATATGAATCTGTCTTTCCCAGGTTTATCACAGCGGTTGCTAGTTACACAACAGCCATTACTGGAGACTAGTGAACATGCATTGCTGTTTAATGCAGATAACTCATTGTATAGAAGAACATGAACAGCCAATGTTTTTCATCTGAACTTTAAAAGAAAGAAATGTAAAAAAAAATGTATGAGTTCAGCAAACACATTTCCCTAATATATAAAGTAAAATGTGTGTTTGTTTGTCCAGTATGGAAATCCACATTGTTGACCATACCTCCGCCAAATTTTGTACCGATTCTCCATTTGTAATGGAGAAGACCACTGGCGAGGTTTCATTCCGAAATTTAACCACACCTGCGCTTTATTAGTAGAACGCCCCAAGAAGACATTTTTTGGGACTTGGCACAAGTATACACAGTTGCTTTCAACAGGGGGTTTAGTCTGTGAAATTTTCCCCCCTGAGGAATTTATTTAGTGACCACATCTGCAATTTTTTCACTCCAGGCAGTGACGAGTACTTCTGCTAGTTACCCTATTAAGATTTGATTTTACCTATAAAATATTGAAGGCCAATATTTTTATTATAGGTAATGAAATTAAAGGAATGTGTTTTAATAAACATATGTGCTCTCCTTCCCCAGTTGTGCTTTATACTTTTATAAATATGTTCAAAATAAGCAAAATACTTTTCTCTGCAGAGCAAAATACTTCCAGCATTTTATAATACTAATTAAACGTGACCAACTGATGTCATTTTATGTTATTGTGTCTGCAGAAAGACATCACTGCTAAACTGGTCAAACTGGGTTCAGGGATGCATAAAACATGAAAAGTGAATGAAAATTCACTGTCAAAAGCTTTCATTCTGTCACAATACTTTTTCAATTTATAGATAGTGTCGCAAGTGGCTGGGGGGGGCGACCCGGCCGGAACAACCCGGAGGACCAGAAGAGGGCTTACGCCTTCCCCAGACCACATGGGGGCGACCGCCCTGGTGGCTATGGGGACCACTGGTACAGAGATTTGAAGCTCAACCCTGCAGGGGCCCGTGGTTACCGGCAGGGGGCGCCCCAATGCCTTGGGAGCCCTGGAGCTCAGCACTTCCACCACACCCAGAAGTGCTGGGGGGAAGAGGATTGGGGACATCCGGAGTGTTTCTGGGTGCGCAGCCGGCACTTCCGCCACACTGGGGAGTGCCGGTGGAAGATTGTCAGGAAGCACCTGGAGCACATCCGGGTGACTATAAAAGGGGAAGCCTCCCATCATTCAGGACTGGAGTCGGGTGAGGAGAAGGACGAGGTCTGGGAGGAGGCAAGGAGGCGGCCTGAAGAGAGAGAAGGCATTGTTGTTGTTGGCCAGGACTTGGGGACTGTGGAGCACTTTATTGTAAATATGGACACTGTAAATAAACGTGTGTGGGGTGATTTGAAAGTGTCTGCCTGTCTGTGTCCGGGTCATGTTTCGCAATAGGTAATACGTATAGTTTATGTAGAGAAAGTATAACTGCCATTTTCTAAAAAGTTCAGGAAACTGACAATGGCTAGTATTTGGACTTCGAGTTTAAGAGCTTCCGCTTTTACGTCCCGCTTAACAACAACAACAACAACCTTTATTTCTGTAGGACATTTTCATACAAACAATGTAGCTCAGTGTGCTTTAGAAGATGTCAAAGAAGTAATTGCATACAAAGAAAAAACAATTCAAATTAGAGCAGAAAAATAATGCATAAATAGTAAACAAATAAAAGAAAGAAAGCACACTTATGTAAGACAAACATATAATTAAGATTCCTTAAGTATAGAATTGTATTTGCTTATTCCACATTTCAATTTCTGGTTAGAGTCTAAGTATTTCTCTCTTTTAAAATAGTTAATCAATTAAAGGACTGAGTTTCTCTACAGATGAATGCTTCAATATCTCACATATTGAAGCCCATGCAAAAAACCTGACAACTTAGCTAGTAGCTAACCCAAGGAACTCCATCAACTAAATGGCCACCCCTCATTTTTAAAACTTATCTTCTTACGACTGGTTAAACTGAGATGAAGCACACACAGTGATTAACCATTTTTAACAAGAGTTTGGTCATGCAAAACCTGCTTTGTCTGTTTATTTTGTTCTAACTCATAAATGTTGATACATAATGCCCAAAATTCAACATTACCTAAATATTAAATGCTTATACATGGAAAGAAAGAAGGGAAGCAGACATACGCTTTTTTTCAGGATGACGGAGTCTGTAGAACTTACACAGAATTGCAGGAGACAAAGGAAGTAAACAAAGCTATTAAAATAACAAAAAAAACCTATTTTGATAAAGGCAGTGAATGGGTTTGACATTTTGATTAATTACAGTGCCCTCCATAATGTCTGGGACAAAGAAACATTTTTCCTTGCTTTAGCCTGCTGCTCCACAGTATAAAATTAAAAAATCAAACAGTTCAGATGTGATTAAAGGGCATATTGCAGACTTTCATATAAGGGGATTTGCATGCATTTCAGTCGCACCATGTAGAAATGACAACACTTTTTCTACACAGCGGATTCTCTCGGGGCACCATCTCTGGGATTGTGTCAGGGATGGGGAAATATGCAAAATGACCTTCTGAAACCTCAAACATTAAGAGCCACTCTATCTCTTGGAGAGAAGAACCCGACAAATTCTTCTCTTTGTGAACCTGAGAGCTGAGATCCAGTTTGCCAAGCTAAACGGTAAGCCATTCTGAAGGCTGAGAAGCAGCCATCACTTCAAGAAGGAAACTTCAGCATCTACAATCTTGTGCCAGAACAGTAATGCTTTTCCCTAAAATTCAGATGGCACAGCAAAGGACCAAACAACAGAAAGCAAGCTGAGGAAGTGACAGCACATCTCAGACAAGGATCACGCAGCAAAGGGAATAAGTGCAGGGCAACGCATGAAGAATCTTCCACTTGAACTCGGGAGCAACAACAAAGCAACAACTCCACACAACACGGGACATCATCCATGGAGACTCAGTATCGTAAAACTATTTATCTATGCCAGGGGTCCTCAATCACGGTCCTGGAGGGCTGCAGTGGCTGCAGGTTTTTGCTCCAACCAAATTACTTAATATGAAGCCCTTATTGCTCAAGTGACACTTCTGCTTCATTTTAGTGGTCTCGGACTTTAAGATTTTGAACCCTTATCACTTATTTTAGTCTTAAACAGCTTTATTCTTGGTTTTTAATTGCTCCTAATTAGCAATAACATGCAAATGACAAAAGAGACCAGCATTTCTCCATTTAACTTGTTACCATTTACACCCGTGTGTATTTATCACGCACTATTGGGTTTAATTAAATACTTTAAAGGACAGTGAAGAGAAAAAAGTGAAGGACTGAGAATTACTCCTCCATTGTAGACTTCAAATCATTTGGATGATATCCTTAGAAAGGGGAAGAAAAACAAGGATATCAGAAGGACCTGACATGGCAGAGTTAAAGCACTAACAAGCCATGAAATTAAATTATTGGCAAGAATTGCTTTCTAATTAAGCAATTGGGTTAGAACAAAAACCTGCAACCACTGTGGCCCTCCAGGACTGTGATTGAGGACCCCTGATCTATGCCAAGATAAAGTAGAACTCTAAATACCAGTAAACAGCCAGGCTATGTGTTTGTCTGTCTGCGTCCAGTCTCATATGTCAACATACAGTATACAGTACATCTGGAAAGTATTCACAACACATCACTTTTTACACATTTTGTTATGTTACAGCCTTATTCCAAAATGGATTAAATTAATTTTTTTCCTCAGAATTCTACACACAACACCCCATAATGACAACGTGAAAAAAGTTTACTTGAGGTTTTTGCAAATTTATTAAAAATAAAAAAACTGAGAAATCCCATGTACGTAAGTATTCACAGCCTTTGCTCAATACTTTGTCAATGCACCTTTGGCAGCAATTACAGCCTCAAGTCTTTTTGAATATGATGCCACAAGCTTGGCACACCTATCCTTGGCCAGTTTCGCCAATTCCTCTTTGCAGCACCTCTCAAGCTCCATCAGGTTGGATGGGAAGTGTCAGTCCACAGCCATTTTAAGATCTCTCCAGAGATGTTCAATCAGATTCAAGTCTGGGCTCTGGCTGGGCCACTCAAGGACATTCACAGAGTTGTCCTGAAGCCATTCCTTTGATATCTTGGCTGTGTGCTTAGGGTCGTTGTCCTGCAGAAAGATGAACCGTCGCCCCACTCTGAGGTCAAGAGCGCTCTGGAGCAGGTTTTCATCCAGGATGTCTCTGTACTTTGCTGCAGTCATCTTTCCCTTTACCCTGACTAGTCTCCCAGTCCCTGCCACTGAAAAACATCCCCACAGCATGATGCTGCCACCACCATGCTTCACTGTAGGGATGGTATTGGCCTGGTGATGAGCGGTGCCTGGTTTCCTCCAAACGTGACGCCTGGCATTCACACCAAAGAGTTCAATCTTTGTCTCATCAGACCAGAGAATTTTCTCTCTCATGGTCTGAGAGTCCTTCAGGTGCCTTTTGGCAAACTCCAGGTGGGCTGTCATGTGCCTTTTACTAAGGAGTGGCTTCCGTCTGGCCACTCTACCATACAGGCCTGATTGGTGGATTGCTGCAGAGATGGTTGTCCTTCTGGAAGGTTCTCCTCTCTCCACAGAGGACCTCTGGAGCTCTGACAGAGTGACCATCGGGTTCTTGGTCACCTCCCTGACTAAGGCCCTTCTCCCCCGATCGTTCAGTTTATATGGCCGGCCAGCACTAGGAAGAGTCCTGGTGGTTTTGAACTTCTTCCACATACGGATGATGGAGGCCACTGTGATCATTGGGACCTTCAAAGCAGCAGAAATTTTTCTGTAACCTTCCCCAGATTTGTGCCTCGAGACAATCCTGTCTCAGAGGTCTACAGACAATTCCTTTGACTTCATGCTTGGTTTGTGCTCTGACATGAACTGTCAACTGTGGGACCTTATATAGACAGGTGTGTGTCTTTCCAAATCATGTGCAGTCAACTGAATTTACCACAGGTGGACTCCAATGAAGCTGCAGAAACATCTCAAGGATGATCAGGGGAAACAGGATGCACCTGAGCTCAATTTTGAGCTTCATGGCAAAGGCTGTGAGTACTTATGAACATGTGCTTTCTCAATTTTTTTATTTTTAATAAATTTGCAAAAACCTCAAGTAAACTTTTTTCACGTTATCATTATGGGGTGTTGTGTGTAGAATTCTGAGGAAAAAAATGAATTTAATCCATTTTAGAATAAGGCTGTAACATAACAAAATGTGGAAAAAGTGATGCGCTGTGAATACTTTCCAGATGCACTGTATATGCAGTTATTGTATTTCTATACACTTTGTATTTATCAATAAATTGTATTTTTCTGTTCCATAAACTGAGTATACTTCAGTTATCTTGATAAAAGTCTGAAGGTCAGAGACCCACCTTCTACAACAGAGAAAGGTAAGGGCGGAGTGGAGGCTCTAATGCTAGGGATCTGCACTGGCAATCGGAAGGTTGCCAGTTCGAATCCCGTAAATGCCAAAAGGGACTCTGCTCTGTTGGGCCCTTGAGCAAGGACCTTAACCTGCAATTGCTGAGCGCTTTGAGTAGTGAGAAAAGTGCTATATAAATGCAAAGAATTATTAAATAAAGGAGGTTCTTGCCAAACTATTGGATTAAAAACCGGGCTCGCCAAAGGCAAAACTGATAATTAATTAACCAAGTTAAAGATTTTCTTTTTCAAATCCCTCATTATTATGGAATGCCCCTGGGTGGCTGTCTTAATGATTATTAATCTATTAAAATTCTTACATCTGTCCTGACTTCGCTTTTGCTTACAGATCAATAAGCTTAGCAGAGTTAATAACCAACTACAATTTCTCATAGACTTAAGTGACAAGCACTGTAATTACTGGTATTTGCCTCAAATTAAAAGGGTTGTTTCATCACAACGGAAAATGTCCTGTGCCTGCAGCAGTCTTAAAGGAAATGAGACAAACAAACTTAATGAATGAGAAGCTGAGGTGAAGCACGTACTGACACTTGTATTTTATTCAGCTCAGCGCTCGGCCCAGGAGCTGCCAGTTGTGGAGTCCTGCAGCATTACTTCCTGCTCGGTGGAAGGAGGAGAAGAGCTTGTGCTAACTGGTGCCAACTTCCTTCCGGAATCAAAGGTCATCTTTCTGGAGAAGGGCCCAGGTAAGAAACATTTAAAGCACAGTTTGGTGATAGTCATGAAAAATGCATCTCAGCTATTCCTGAACTTCATGTGACCCTTTCACTGTTATAAGGGTATAAGTGAGGGCATTGGTTTAAGTTTTTATGTAACAACAGGGTGGTCAAATCAAACATTGCTATTTAAATATAATTGAAATTCATTGGGAAAAGGTCATATTTGAAGTCAAAAGCTAACATTCGATATTTGTTTCACCCACGCAATTTATGGCATCAAGTTACTTCAGACACTGCCATGCTAAGATATGCTAATTTTTTGATTTTGTACGTCATATCCAAGATCAACCTCTTCCTAATTTTGAATGTAATAACTTACAGCCTGACCCCTTCTCACTTCTTTTTTTCTGTCCCACTGTCCTGCACTTTGTTTCTACAGATGTGCTGAGAGCATTTCTCTGGTGTCGTGTTCCACAATTAGTCTTTGTCTTATGTGGCTGCTGGTTTGACACATGATACCTAAAACAATGAGGTGTAATTATATTCAGGCCACCTTTATTAAAATATTGCTGCATCTGTAAAGGAGAAAAAAAAAGTAAACCGCATGTGAGGACCCTGACTTGATACTGTGACAATCTTATTTTTCTAGATGAGTCCACAGGTTTATTCTGAATGCCACAATTTAAATAAGACCCTCCAACTGCCCATTGGACCCCTCCAAAATTATAAAACTAGTCGTCCTGTGACCCACATATTTACTTACTTCACTTGCTGTTTCACCATGTCGCAGTCTTACTAACTAACCCACGCTCCTCCTGACCCTTGTCAGGACAAGGAAAACGGAGCATAAATCCCTATGAGCCACACATGACTGCATTATTATTCTTTTTTTTTTTACTCTCGGTGTGTCTGCAAAGTATAAAGAGCTTATGACAGTGTTGTGTGGGTTGTTTTGTAGCACCCAACATGTATCCTGCGCTATAAACGTATTGTGACGTGTGTTGCTGCTGCAAGGACAGTTTTGAGGAATGGGAAGCTGGGCTGAGGTGGAGACCAGGAGGAAGCACTTTTTGTGAGTGTGCAGGACAGTGACAGGAGTGAGGGAGAGTGCTCTGGTACCCAACAGGCTAAGCGGTTTAAGATGTGGTCACTCAGTCGTCAGACTGCAAACAAGATGGCAGTGCTGATGCTCCTCTTTCAGAGGGTGCAGATGCTTAGGATTTTGACTACTGGTATATATACGAGGGACGTTCAAAAAGTTTCCGCACTTTTTTTAAACTCTATTTATTAAGAATTTCGAAAACAAATGACCTCACTTTTCTACATAATCACCTTCCTTTGCGATGCAATTTTCCCAGTGTCATACCAACTTTTGTTTGCCATCAGCACTGATGCGCCGCTCCTTTCACGTCATCATCACATGAAAATCTTCTTCCCTTGGACGTGCTCTGCATCCCTCACACCAGTACAGCCATTTTCAAACATTTCAATCCACTCATAGACAGAGAGAGAACTTTATCCCATACTGAGCACACATGCGGAGATGAATTTGTGCACCCGGCACATCCTCTGCCCACAACAAGCGTATGACAGAATGCTGTTCCTCTTTGGTGCAATTTATAAGTTACGCAGCCATCCTCACCACAGGGTGACAACTCTTTAACTAAACTGCAAGGGCAGCCGGCTTACCAGACAGAACTAGTCACATGACACTCTCAGACACAACCAATTACTAACTCCTCCCGCCTTCACCATTTCTAACGAAAATACAAAACTTTTTAAATGTCCCCCATATATATAAATATTTTACTTGCTGTTTGTGTTGTTGCTGTGGCCATGACCATCTCTCTATTACAAAAAAAAATCCTGTGTTTGAGGGAATGTCTAGGAGACGATACGTGATCTTCACGTTAAGATCATGGAAGACAAATAAAGACCCGCGAGACAAAAGAGAATGGCCACGGAGCATCTCGCGGGGATATAGAACATGAGATTCTTGTAAGACATGCCCTACTTACAAGCAATATCAGAGCACGGCCAGCAAAAAAATCAGTAGTGTAAAGGCACGCAGCACACACAGATCCAGGGGTCTCAGTGCATATAAAGCGTATAAAGGACAATACGTTATAAATGAAACATCGACGACTAAAAGATCACATTAGCACAAACAAAAGGAAATTAATCATCAGGACCAGGTGGAATTGAAAAAATAGCAGGACAAAGCGAGGTCAGAAATAAAAGGCAAAGAGCAGAAAACAAAGTCTTTTCGCCTTCGCATCATTCAATGCACAAAACGTAGATTTACACAATAATGGACCATACGCTATGAGAATCTGTGGTCCCGCAACAGTTAAAGCAACGACAAGTTTAATTTCAAAGAAAACACAATTCGGTCAGGTGTATATTTATGATCACGGAGAAGCGATCACAACACAAGCAGCGTTATACGTCCTGCAAGAAAGAGATTTAACCATGCCCGGGGCCGGAAATAAAGGACAATTATTGTTTTTACAAGCATCATTTAAAACAAGTCCACAGACATCTAACCTAGCAGTTGTTGGATTGCTTTTGGCAGACAAGCATCATGCGCTCCCAGCTCTTAAAACAACGACATGCAACAAGCAGAACAGTAAGTTCGCCAGCAGCAGAAAGACAGCAGATGATCCGACGGAATATCCTTAGTGTGTGTTCAGCCGCAACCCCCTTCACAATGCGAGCAGCATTGTACGCCCTGCGAGAAAGAGATGTAACCACGCACGGGGCTGAAAATAAAGGACAGGTATTGTTTTTACAAAGGTTTTTAACCCTTTAACCGCCAACTCCCTAAATATTCCCCATGCCAGGAGAAATCTGAACAATTTTCATTTTTTTACTTTACATTTATTCAAGCAGTATTTACCTGCTGAAATACCTGCTGAAATGTTTCAAATAAATGGTCAATCAAAGGACGTAGCTTGAACAAGCGGTCACGGTTTGGATCTTTCATATCTGGCTCAGATAACGGGCAGCAGTCCAGCTGAGATGCTGGGGATACACCCACTCATCGCCATCATCCGATGCGTCGTCATTCACAGTATCATGCAGCGCACGTTGCTGATCATCATTGTCGCTAAAATCTTCTTCAGAACTGCTACAATCATGATCAGAATTATTGTCCAAAATCGCCTGCAAAACCTCACTTGAAGTCAGTTTACGTTTCGCCATATTCACAGCTTTCACTTTCGAATCACATCACGTGAACGGTCAATACAACCGCAGAGTTGTCGAAATACAACGTAGTAATAATACCCACGCCAAACCGTCAGTTATACTACGCGCCAGGCATTCACATAACCACAGGCAAATGTGCCGGATAATTCCGGCAATAAGGCGTCAGCAATAAAGCTACGATGCCGGATATATCCGGCAGAAAGCGGTTAAGGGGTTAAAGTAAAAGTGAAAATAATGCATATGTAACAATTCCCATGAAAATAACAATCTCTTTAAATTGTATATCTGGTAAACCAAACCTGAGGGTGGGTGGGCGAAGTGAGCAGGGGGCAGAGCCCCCTAGTAATAATAAAATATATACAAACATACTGAGAATCATTCACCTAACCTTGAATATATTTGAATATTTACTTATTTTTAACTTGAATATTTTGGCCTTATTTTTTGGCTAATTTAATACTTTGAGACACCACCTGATTCACGTTGTAATAAGTGGTGCATATTGTATCAGCAGGAAGCATTACTTGAGGTTTCTATATCTCAGTCCCCTGACAGTCACCATTCAATTTATGGCATAATTATGGGGTGTTATTTACATTTTATAATGAATGGTCCTCTTCCACATAACATCCAGGGTCCATATGATTCATGGTATAAAAGGAGGAGCACAGGCAGGCCACTTTAGGTTTTTAGCCTCCAAATGAGTAACGCTATTAAGGCAGATGCATAAAACGGGGATCATTTTCCATTTTCTAGGTGACAGTCCTCTATCACTCAATTACCCAACCTCCTTCACATCCATGACAGAACAAGAGACAGGCAGAGGACATCACTTTATGTTTCATGTGGCATTCCTGTACAACATAACCTCCAGTCATGAACTTATTGACAGCATAATAACAAAGTGCATAGGCACGGGGTTTGTAGGCCTCCAGCTTTTTGTAACTCTTTGAATGATTCACAAAATAAAATGGTATTTGTATGAATGGAGTATACCCTTCGGTTTTCTGGGTGTTTTAATGTCACACAAGTTCCAGCTTCTAAAAAAAAAAAAAATGTGAATGCCCGTGGCATGAGGATTCCATCCATCCATCCATCCATCCTCTTCCGCTTATCCGAGGTCGGGTCGCGGGGGCAGCAGCTTGAGCAGAGATGCCCAGACTTCCTTCTCCCCGGCCACTTCTTCTAGCTCTTCCGGGAGAATCCCGAGGCGTTCCCAGGCCAGCCGGGAGACATAGTCCCTCCAGCGTGTCCCGGGTCTTCCCCGGGGCCTCCTCCCGGTTGGACGTGCCCGGAACACCTCACCAGGGAGGTGTCCAGGAGGCATCCTGATCAGATGCCCGAGCCACCTCATCTGACTCCTCTCGATGCGGAGGAGCAGCGGCTCTACTCTGAGCTCCTCCCGGATGACTGAGTTTCTCACCCTATCTTTAAGGGAAAGCCCAGACACCCTGCGGAGGAAACACATTTCAGCCGCTTGTATTCGCGTTCTCGTTCTTTCGGTCACTACCCATAGCTCGTGATCATAGGTGAGGGTAGGAACATAGATCGACTGGTAAATTAAGAGCTTTGCCTTATGGCTCAGCTCCTTTTTCACCACGACAGACCGATGCAGAGCCCGCATCACTGCGGACGCCGCACCAATCCGCCTGTCGATCTCACATTCCATTCTTCCCTCACTCGTGAACAAGACCCCAAGATACTTGAACTCCTCCACTTGAGGCAGGATCTCGCTCCCAACCCTGAGAGGGCACTCCACCCTTTTCCGGCTGAGGACCATGATCTCGGATTTGGAGGTGCCGATTCCCATCCCAGCCGCTTCACACTCAGCTGCGAACCGATCCAGAGAGAGCTGAAGATCACGGCCTGATGAAGCAAACAGGACAACATCATCTGCAAAAAGCAGTGACCCAATCCTGAGTCCACCAAACCAGACCCCCTCAACACCCTGGCTGCGCCTAAAAATTCTGTCCATAAAAGTTATGAACAGAATCGGTGACAAAGGGCAGCCCTGGCGGAGTCCAACTCTCACTGGAAACGGGTTCGACTTACTGCCGGCAATGCGGACCAAGCTCTGACACTGGTTGTACAGGGACCGAACCGCCCTTATCAGGGGGTCCGGTACTCCATACTCCCGGAGCACCCCCCACAGGATTCCCCGAGGGACACGGTCGAACGCCTTTTCCAAGTCCACAAAACACATGTAGACTGGTTGGGCGAACTCCCATGCACCCTCCAGGACCCTGCTAAGGGTGTAGAGCTGGTCCACTGTTCCGCGACCAAGACGAAAACCACACTGTTCCTCCTGAATCCAAGGTTTGACTATCCGACGGACTCTCCTCTCCAGAACCCCCGAATAGACTTTTCCAGGGAGGCTGAGGAGTGTGATCCCTCTGTAGTTGGAACACACCCTCCGGTCCCCCTTCTTAAAGAGTGGGACCACCACCCCGGTCTGCCAATCCAGAGGCACTGTCCCTGATGTCCATGTGATGTTGCAGAGGCGTGTCAACCAAGACAGTCCTACAACATCCAGAGCCTTGAGGAACTCCAGGCGTATCTCATCCACCCCTGGGGCCCCTGCCACCAAGGAGTTTTTTTGACCACCTCGGTGACCTCAGTCCCAGAGATGGGGGAGCCCACCTCCAAGTCCCCAGGCTCTCCTTCCTCATTGGAAGAGATGTTAGTGGGATTGATGAGGTCTTTGAAGTACTCCCCCCCACCGACCCACAACGTCCCGAGTCGAGGTCAGCAGCACACCATCCCCACCATATACAGTGTTGACACTGCACTGCTTCCCCCTCCTGAGACGCCGGACGGTGGACCAGAATCTCCTTGAAGCCGTCCGAAAGTCGTTCTCCATGGCCTCCCCAAACTCCTCCCACGCCCGAGTTTTTGCCTCAGCAACCACCAAAGCCGCATTCCGCTTGGCCTGCTGGTACCTATTAGATGCCTCCAGAGTCCCACAGGACAAAAGGGACCGGTAAGACTCCTTCTTCAGCTTGACGGCATCACTCATCGCCGGTGTCCACCAACAGGTTCAGGGATTGCCGCCACGACGGGCACCGACCACCTTACGGCCACAGCTCTGGTCAGCCACCTCAACAATAGAGGCACGGAACTTGGCCCATTCGGACTCAATGTCCCCCACCTCCCTCGGGACATGGTCGAAGTTCTGCCGGAGGTGGGAGTTGAAGCTACTTCTGACAGGGGACTCTGCCAGACATTCCCAGCAGACCCTCACAACACGCTTGGGCCTACCAGGCCTGATTGGCATCCTCCCCCACCATCGAAGCCTACTCACCACCAGGTGGTGATCAGTTGACAGCTCTGCCCCTCTCTTCACCCGAGTGTCCAAGACATGTGGCCGCAAGTTGGATGACACGACCACAAAGTCGATCATCGAACTGAGGCCTAGGGTGTCCTGGTGCCAAGTGCACATATGAACACCCCTATGATTGAACATGGTGTTTGTTATGGACAATCCGTGACGAGCACAGAAGTCCAATAACAAACACCACTCGGGTTCAGATCGGGGGGGCCATTCCTCCCAATCACGCCCTTCCAGGTCTCACTGTCATTGCCCACGTGAGCATTGAAGTCTCCCAGCAGAACGAGGGAGTCCCCAGAAGGTATGCCCTTTAGCACCCCCTCCAGGGACTCCAAAAAGGGTGGGTACTCTGAACTGCTGTTCAGTGCATACGCACAAACAACAGTTACGACCTGTCCCCCTACCCTCCCATCCACCGGGTTAAACCCCAATGAACAGGCTCCAAGTCAGGGGGCAATAAGTATGCCCACACCCGCTCGGTGCCTCTCACCGGGGACAACTCCAGAGTGGTAGAAAGCCCAGCCCCTCTCAAGGAGATTGGTTCCAGAGTCCAAGCTGTGCGTCGAGGTGAGTCCAACTATATCTAGCCGGAACCTCACGACCTTGCGCACTAGCTCAGGCCCCTTCCCCTTCAGAGAGGTGACATTCCACATCCCAAGAGCCAGCTTCTCTAGCCAAGGATCAGACCACCAAGGTCCCCACCTTCGGCCACCACCCAACTCACACTGCACCTGACCTCCTTGGCCCCTCCCATAGGTGGTGAGCCCATGGGAAGGAGGAATCTGACCATTAACTAAAATTCGTCCCAAACCAAAGGATTCAATTACTGTGAGTTAAGCAGGAAAACCCAATGTAAAATTTCAAATAAGGTCACGTGAAAGTTATTGTTTTTAGGATTTAAGAGTTAAAAAAAAAAACAAAACAGTGAATGTTATCATTGATGTGAATACTGGCCTGACTCTGATCCCTTCCTTGTATTTTGTGCATTACATCTTTCATAAAAGTCTTCTTGTATATATTAGGCATAAAAATCTGTAAATACACGATAGCCCAGACTTGCCAAGTTGCACGATACACTAAATACAGTATATTTAAATTGATTTTCATAAGTGTTTCTTTTACATTTTTTTATTTACTATTTGGCTTATAAATAAATAAATAAATAAATAAATAAAAATAGCCTCCCCAGCATAATGCCAGTTTCCAACTGACTTGTAATCATGTAGCAAAGTGTTTTCTAACCTGCATATACAGTTCAGAGTCATAGGGTGCTGGCACTACCAAGCATTATAAACCGTCAGACCACCTCACACATACTTACTTGCACAATGCCAGTTTAGACCCCCAGACTGACATATACAGTACATCTTTGGGATACAAGGGCCAGGATATGAAGCCAGCACTCTTGAGCAGCAAGGTTGCAATCCTGTCCATTATGAACATGTATCCTTCTGTACTGTCTTTGCCTGTTTTGGTGTTCACCACATATTCTAACAATTTTATTTTGTCTATGATTGACAGATGGAAAGCTTCAATGGGACGAGGAAGCCGTGGTAAATCGAGAAAAAAGCTGTGAGGTTGGTCATGAAATACTGTTTTTTTACACTATAATTATTTCTCTTCCTAATTATTTATAAAAATGATGGAATTCTTTTAAACAATCCATACAGTAACATTATGTTTTTAGTTTCATTATAAAATCTCTGTTACGATCTTTGTCTGTTCCCACTTCTATGTGGGGTCGATATCCTTGATCAGCTTTCTCCATACAGCTCAGTCCTGCACCTCCTCCCCAGTCAGACCCTTCTCCTTCAGATCTTCGTTGACTTTATCTATCTTCTTCCACTTTGGCCTCCCTCACTTTCTCTTCCCCTGTACTTTAAGTCCCATCACTCTTTTGCCCACGGTGGCAGGAGGCTGGGGGTCAGACCCAGTCGGCAATCTATACGTCCCCCGGGCCAAGAGAGGGCAACCGCCCTGGATAGTAGTGGGACCACGGGGAAGGAGCAAGGAGGCTCAAACCCACTGGGGCCCCATGGCTACCGCCAGGGGGCGCCCCAGACCTCATAAAGCCCGGGAGATCTGCACTTCCACCACACCTGGGAAGGTGGAGGAAGGACCTTCCAGGGATGCCCGGAGTGCTTCCGGGTGCTCATGCGGTACTTCCGCCACACCAGGAAGTGCCGGCGGAAGGACATCAGCGAGCACCTGGAGCACGTCCGGGTGACTATAAAAGGGGCCGCCTTCCTACAGTCTGGGAGCGAGAGTAGGATGAAGCTCCAGCGACGGAGGAAAGAAAGTCAGCTCACGGACATTTAAAAGGCCCGTAATTTGGGGGTGATTGGTGCGGAAGCACTGTGTGCTGTGTGGGAGTTTTGTCTTTATTAAACGTGTGTTTTGTAATTGTACTGACGTCTGTCTGATGGTGTTCGGGCTATCTCTCACACCACATATTCATTGTCTCTTCTCATCACATGTCCATACATTTCTGCACTTTCTCAGATATCTCTCCCACTATTGTTGTACCTCTGATTGTTTCATTTCTTATTCTGTTGTTTTTTGTAACTCCACATATTCATCTCAACACTCTAATTTCTATCACATCTAACTTCTTCTAAGCTCTCTTTACTGCCCATGTCTCAGCTCCATACATCATTGCTGGTCTTATCACCATCTTATAAACTTTGCCTTAATTCTTCAATCACACAGTACTCCTGATACATTCCTCCACTTATTCCATACACACTGGACTCTATGGGTTATCCTGGTACTATTCATCTAATTCTCCATCTTGGGCTACCACTGATCTTAGATATTTAAATATATCCACTTTTTTCAAAAGCTCTCCCTGTATGAAAATAGATGGATGGGTGCATTATTATTATTATTATTATTACTAGTAGTAGTAGTAGTTAGCAATTTTCATTTGTTTACATCATTCACTCAATGCAAAGTAAAGCACAATGACACCTTTTATTTTCTTACTGAATAGATTACAATATACAAGTTTCTGTAACGCAGAAACGGGAGTTATCTGTGATTATATACACACCAGCAAAGAAACACAATCCTAAAACCCTTATGTGAGACATCTTTAATGTAAAATATTAACAGAACTCTCCATCCTAAGATTCATTTAGAAGTGGTGACTCTGAGGTTAGGGATCTGCACTGGTAATCGGAAGGTTGCTGGTTCGAATCCCGTAAATGCCAATAGGGACTCTGCTCTGTTGGTCCCTTGAGCAAGGCCCTTAACCTGCAATTGCTGAGTGCTTTGAGTAGTGAGAAAAGCGCTATATAAATTCAAAGAATTATTATTATTATTAATTTATAATCAAGATCTTCTGATGAGATAGCTGTCCAACAAAGTCTTTTGAAGTTTTTGATGAGTATTCCTAACCATGTGAATCTGTGATTAAATCTCCGGGATCAGTCCGAGTGACATAAATAATCTTCCTATCTGGTCATTAAACTCTGGTCTCTATTTAAACCGTGTTGTAATGTGTTACATTTCAGCATCAGTTTAACTTCCCATTCCTTTCTCTTTTGTTGTGTCTTGAAAATCAGCCTTGCAGTGTCAATTGCTGCTGGAGTAAGCTCCTACAAGAATATCTCTATTGCCTTGATTAATGTGATACTTGTGTAAATGTACGTATTCTTTGGTGGAGTGTTTGCACAGGAAGATATGGAAAAAATGATCTGCTGTGGCAACCCCTAACGGGAGCAACTAAAAGAACAACAACATTTATTTCTATAGCACATTTTCATACACAAAAGTAGCTCAAAGTGCTTTACATAATGAAGAAAAGAAAAATAAAAGATAAAGTAAGAAATTAAAAAAGACAACATTAGTTAACATAGAATAAGAGTAAGCTCCGATGGCCAGGGAGGACAGAAAAAACAAAAAAAACTCCAGACGGCTGGAGAAAAAAATAAAATCTGCAGGGGTTCCAGGCCACAAGACCACCCAGTCCCCTCTGGACATTCTACCTAACAAAAATGAAATAGTCCTCTTTGTAGTTAAGTTTCTCACGGAAGGACTTGATGACGATGGTCATGCAGACCATGAAGAAAGAAAATGAAGAAAGAATAAGAAGAAGAAAGTAGTGACATTCTATCAATTAGTTTGTGCCCATGAAGAATCACAAAGAGGTGCCGGTACTCACTGGTACTGTAAGAAAATGTGCCAGTACAGTGAAATTAACATTGCTGTGTCATTCCAGTGAAACACAGATCTTCATGAAACAATATTAATTGATAGACGTGTGGTGGGCCCCTTGGTGAAGATTTTTGAAGAGGCACCAGTACTCACCAGTACACTAAGAAAGGGTGCTGGTACTCTGTGTTGAAACTGGGAGGAGGTCTGTGTACCGGTGAGTACTGGCCCACTTCAAGCACTGCTTATATAATATACTGAAATGCATACACGACATCCTGAAATGCACCACTCCACACCTCCTTGAGCCAGGATGACAGGAACGGGTTGAAGAGATTTGAGAAAAGAATTACATGTAAAAAAGCAATGGAATACAAACAGACGTTTACTTGAACCTACCTGAAAAATACCAATTAACAGATTTGTATGTGTTATGAGGAGAATGACATGTGTCATGAGATTTTCAGTACAACATCACACCACAGTGTGACTGGGAGTAATGGTCATGCCTAGATGGTACTTGGCAGGATGTTTACAGCATAAAACACACAAAGTCTCAAACTTCTCGATTTTTTTAAGTTGTTAGAGTTGTGTTACAGTTGTCTATAAATGTTCATATATAGTGTGTGAGACCAAAAATCAAAATATGTTGTATGTATTGTTGCGATCAAAGGCAGAAAACACTGGCAAAGTGAATAAAGTTTGTTGATTTATTATTAACACAACAGATAGTGTATACGTTTCAGTACACAGTGCAAGTGTTTCAGTATTTGGTGTATATACTGTGAAGAATGAAAAACAAATAATGTCATGAACTACATGCAGAGTCAGTGTAGGCATTTTTGGTACCCGAAGCGAAGGTGTAAACATCATGGCTCTATTTGGACGTCTTGATGATGTTATTCCGCACATACAAGACTTGGGGGATGGATTCTCGCATGTGTAGTGTAGAGTATAATAGGAGGATGGTTGGTGTTATACATGGGCACTGTAAACATTGTCCATTCCCCTCTCTCTTCTTAGCGGCATTAGCACCGTCTGTCATGCCTTGTTTTAGGCGCGAGGACCTCCTCCTGTATTTTTCAATCTCTCCCTGGCATCTTACTGCAGCTTTGGTGAACCTTCTTTCTTCCACATCAGAGCTCACACCACATATCATCCGTTTACATTTTCCTTGTCAGAACATCTCCACTTTTTCACTCATCCGTCCACACTTTAGGGGAATGGCACTGTTGTGATGGAGGCGTTCAACAAGCAGGTTTGTTGAGATTAGAAAAAAGAAAGGGTGCCATAAAAGAGCCCACTCCCTATAATATAGCATTATTATCGACAGATATCAACAAATAAAAAGACGTGTCGGCCAAGTTTCTTTTTTCGAAAATTTCAATCAAATCAGTCAAAGCATTTTTGAGGTTTTAGGGTATTGTTTCTATTAGTTTTTCTATTGAAGGTTTTTTTATCCCTAAATATCTAAATTCCCTTTCTTGGCAGACACCTACTGACTTTCATGTACCATCCTTGTGAAATTTCAGCTTTTTAACTAAACAAGAAATTGTTTTTTTGTTGATGAGTGAGTGATTGAGTGACTGGGTAGTGAATAAGTCAACTTTGTCAAGTACTCACTGTATATACAATGTAAAGAATAAAACAAAGATAAAGAGTTCAGGCACCAACTTGGTTACTCAGAATATTTAAAGGTTTTGAAAAACATAAAACACACAATAATTGTGAAGATGTCTTCTCAAAGATGAGTTTAGGACAAAACTGAAAACAAGATGGCCGATTCCCATGTTATATGGTCATGTGGAAGAAATGGGCAGGTCCTGGCAGGCAGACAATGGAAGTGATACCAGCGATGGAGTGGCTGTCAGTTTTCAAGTTTTCTGAGGGAGAAGAAGAGAAGCGAGTAGAACACAGTGCCAACAATATTTGACCGTATTTAGCATCACCAAAGCCACACTTGTGGTTGGTCAGCCAGTCAGCAGACAATCCACCAAACCCTCTTAGTTGTGAGAAGCAGATCATAGACACAGTAGTACCTGTCAAATAATACAAAGAGTGCACAACATGTGTTTCGTCCTAATTGGGGCTCATCAGGTGCAGCACTTTTGCTTCCCCTTGTGGGGATCGAACTTCAGACATTAATCCCCAAGGCAAAACCTCAGACATTGCGCCATGGTGGCTGGTTCACTTACTTTGCCAACCAACTGCACATATTACCTGGTAGGTAACCACCCAAATATCACATTGTGATCAGGAGAAGCACTCCATAGTTCTCCCATATTGTTAAGCTCCTAGCCTCTGATTAGTTTCACTTTTAAATGTTGGATGACTGACATGTAATATTGTTGTTATGATCTGAATTTCTAATATTAATAAAGAGTGATAACAATAATAACTGCAACTGTACTGTATGTTCCACTTTCCAACAGTCTAAGCTGTACGTCCAGATCCCTGCTTATTGTGACAGAAATGCCAGGCGCCCTATCCAGGTCTGCTTCTATGTCTTCAATGGAAAAAGAAAGAGAAGCCCAACTCAGTGCTTCAGATATCTTCCAGGTAAAGTGTTGCATTTACAGATTTTACTGTAATTTGATGACTTATTTTAAATATAAAGAGACACTACATGTGGTGATATACTATGTGTATTTTCAGATAATTTAAAAGTGTACATATTGCAGTTATTTCACTTGCGTTATTATTTAAAAATAATTTTTACATGAGATGATTCCCCCATAACTGAAATATTCTTTAATCGTGGGTTTGCTTTACATATACAGGTGCTGGTCATAAAATTAGAATATCATGACAAAGTTGATTTATTTCAGTAATTCCATTCAAAAAGTGAAACTTGTATATTAGATTCATTCATTACACACAGACTGATGTATTTCAAATGTTTATTTCTTTTAATGTTGATGATTATAACTGACAACCAATGAAAGTCCCAAATTCAGTATCTCGGAAAATTAGAATATCAATTAAGACCAATGCAAATAAAGGATTTTTAGAAATGTTGGCCAACTAAAAGGTATGAACATGAAAAGTATGAGCATGCACAGCACTCAATATTTAATTGGGGCTCCTTTGGCCTGGATTACTGCAGCAATGCAGCGTGGCATGGAGTCGATCAGTCTGTGGCACTGCTCAGGTGTTATGAGAGCCCATGTTGCTCTGATAGTGGCCTTCAGCTCTTCTGAATTGTTGGGTCTGGCGTATTGTATCTTCCTCTTCACAATACTCCATAGATTTTCTATGGGGTTAAGGTCAGGCGAGTTTGCTGGCCAATCAAGAACAGGGATACCATGGTCCTTAAACCGGGTACTGGTAGATTTGGCACTGTGTGCAGGTGCCAGGTCCTGTTGGAAAATTAAATCTGCATCTCCATAAAGTTTGTCAGCAGCAGGAAGCATGAAGTGCTCTAAAACTTCCTGGTAGATGGCTGCGTTGACCTTGGACCTCAGAAAACACAATGGACCAACACCAGCAGATGACATGGCACCCCAAACCATCACTGATTGTGGAAACTTTACACTGGACCTCACGCAACGTGGATTCTGTGCCTCTCCTCTCTTCTTCCAGACTCAGGGACCTTGATTTCCAAAGGAAATGCAAAATTTACTTTCATCAGAGAACATAACTTTGGACCACTCAGCAGCAGTCCAAAGGCGAGACGCTTCTGACGCTGTCTCTTGTTCAAGAGTGGCTTGACACAAGGAATGCGACAGCTGAAACCCATGTCTTGCATACGTCTGTGCTGGTGGTTCTTGAAGCACTGACTCCAGCTGCAGTCCACTCTTTGTGAATCTCCCCCACATTTTTGAATGGGTTTTGTGTCACAATCCTGTCCAGGGTGCGGTTATCCCTATTGCTTGTACACTTTTTTCTACCACATCTTGTCCTTCTCTTCACCTCTCTATTAATGTGCTTGGACACAGAGCTCTGTGAACAGCCAGCCTCTTTAGCAATGACCTTTTGTGTCTTGCCCTCCTTGTGCAAGGTGTCAGTGGTCGTCTTTTGGACAACTGTCAAGTCAGCAGTCTTCCCCATGATTGTGTAGCCTACAGAATGAGACTGAGAGACCATTTAAAGGCTTTTGCAGGTGTTTTGAGTTAATTAGCTGATTAGAGTGTGGCACCAGGTGTCTTCAATATTGAACCTTTTCACAATATTCTAATTTTCCGAGATACTGAATTTGGGACTTTCATTAGTTGTCAGTTATAATCATCAACATTAAAAGAAATAAACATTTGAAATACATCAGTCTGTGTGTAATGAATGAATCTAATATACAAGTTTCACTTTTTGAATGGAATTACTGAAATAAATCAACTTTGTCATGATATTCTAATTTTATGACCAGCACCTGTATATGTATATATAAATGCAGCACTTTGCTTTCCAAAGCTGGTTTAGTTACACAGGAAACACAATTTCACACAGACACTAATCAAACAAAGGCAGGATCAGCTGCCTTCATCTCATATCTCACAGTAAAAACCCTTTATAAGTGATTGATTGCCTGATGCCATCGAATTTACCCTTGTCAGGTGCTCATGCAGCAACCCCCTAGAAGGACACAACTCTCAAGAGGATGACTTTGAATTTTTGTAATTTCTGGAAGTCACAAATGGACATGAAATTCTTTGAAAAATTAATAAAGTTTGGCTTCTGTTTTGAAAGACTGTTTTAGTTTTGTATGTGCAACCATTGTGAGGAAAAAAAAAAGACAGAACAGGATGAAGTTTTGGGGTCCCCAGAAGGTCTCCTTTTAATAGCAACAAAAGTGCAAAAGAAATTAATGTAATCGTTCAATGATCGCTAGTGACCTTGGGTAGGTTGTTCCAGCAATCACAGTTCACTGAATGAATGCGGACTTCCAGTCATGTTGTTTCTTTTACAGCTGGGCAACAGGAAGGGGCAGAGCTTCTGCAGCAGACCAGAAGCATTTTATGGGAGGACTCCACCTCCACTCTAGGACTGAAAGAGGAAGAGAGCTTAGTAGCTGTGTCTTACCCAGTTTACGCTCCCATAAAAGCAGGGACAAAAAAAATCTTGGAGTTGTTAACAAAAAAAAAAAAGAACAACAACAACAACACCTTTATTATTAAACTTACAGCAGTTCCATTTTAGTCACCTTTAGAATTCTCTCCTTGAGATGTAATACTCTTGTTCTAGTACTCATTTTTTGTCACCATCTCTAGAGTCTTCAAAGATCCTTCCTTGATTTCTTCTGCAGTAGCAAATCTCATTCCCTTCAGTCTCCGTTTTAATTTGGGGAACAAGTCACAGGAGCAACATCTGATGAATTGTGTAAAGCAATAACCAGTATGTTTTTCGTCAAAATCTCTTTGGCAGCATAACACGTGCAACTGTGTATGGTATAAAATCCAGTTTTGGATGTCTAACTTCTACTGGCTTCCCCCACCCCCAAGATTCCTTCTCATAGATACCTCAGCAGTTAAATGTATTATGGTTGAAAAACAGTCTGTCCATGGAGATCAAACTCTTTATGAAGAAATCCATCAGTGTTGAAAAACACAATCATCACAGTCATGAAAATCTATCATGGTGGCCTGGAGAAAAATATCTGCAAACTCATCTGTGTGATTCCAAAATAAACACCAGAAGTACACACTCATTCAACTCAGTACAATACCACTAATAATAATACTGATAAACCAGACTTGTAGACATACTGTACGATACCTGGCGGCATATTCGATAATGTACCTTACTGGGCCCAGGCTATTTACCAATTCAAGGAAGTTTTAGGTCCCCCACTTCGTATATACTACTGTATATAAGTATGAAAGAATAAGAGGGAGAAGGTAAAGGGTTAGGGACCAATCTGTACCACATTTAATCCAAGCTAAATAAACTAAAGAAGAGTATGATCATGGGCATCCTCATTCTGTGATGACTCGTTCCTCAGGCATCTTCATCTATTTTAATCTGAGAAGCTCAAAGCTTTTCAGAATCCAGTGCGGGACTGGCTTTGTGTTTTAAGTAGCCTGCGAGCAGAAGAGTTGGGAGGTCTGGAGCCAGGTCAGAGGTGACATCAGCAGGTGTTTTCATCTGGGCTGCTGGTCAAAAGGAAAGAGGCTGATAGTGATTATGCAACCCCAGACATCGGGTCAAAACTCCTTTCCTTATCAGAATCACCTGGATGCTCCATACTCGTGCTTGTGTGACAGTATATACTGTGCGTGTATATATATATATATATATAGTATCTATTTATATATTCATTACCAGGGGATCTTGATATATTTGTCCTAATAATTACAAAAGAACATATAAGGATGAGTTCTTATCAAGATTGCCCAGTTAACTAAAATGGTGGTGTGACAGACTGAGTTTGAACTCCGTACCCGCTCCCTGCCTATGTGAATTTTGCTCATTCTCCTGTGTGGGTTTTCCTCCTAGGCATCTACCTCATTTTAAAGATGCGCACGTTAGGTCGATTAGATCGATTGGTGACTCTGTTTAGCCCCATGAGGGTATGTATGTGAGTGGGCCTTGTGATTGGTTCATGGTTTATACTCAGGTCTGCCAGGATTAGCTCTCTTCTTTCATCACCCTGAAATGGATTAAGCATATTTCATGATTTTATGTTATGTTGGATTAAGGTAGCAGTAGATGGTAATAGCTTTATTTTATTTATTTATTTTTTGAATATGTTACTTGAGAAAAGTTTGCTATACTAACTAATTAAGGAACTAGAGAGTGGTAACAGGTTGCATTTTTATTAGCACATTCAAGTAAGAATTTCAAAGGGCTCTGTACTTGTGACAATAACAACCCTCTAAACCCGTAGAGCAGCCTCACCATACTAGGGCACTAGGATGAAATGGCCACCTGTCTAATTTTGGTTCCTGCCTGCCCCAATTTCCTAGGACAGGCTAAGGCCCCAAAGGCCAGAATTGCAAGACTGAAATGGGGTGGATAGAATTAAGGAATATAAAATTAGAAGACTTTATTAATGTATATCTGCAAAATATTTCCTTTGTAATGTAACACTGAAAGATAATAAGTAGTTCTATTATTTTTCTCTTTCCTTTTTTGACAATGCAGCAGTGTTTAAAGGAGAGACTTCACAAGAGATCTCAATGACAGGACTCCTGCACTCCCCTGTTCCAGATTTTAATGGCACCAGAGAAACACCACCTGTCCGACTGTTGGATCCTGGAGGATTTTTAAGCCAAATACCCCCATATCCATCCAATTTCCATAGCTTTCCAACATCTTACAGAGGGCAGGATGATCAGCAAACCCAGGCTAGTTACCCTCTGACAAATTTGGGGCATTCACCTGCACCGATGGGAAGCTTTTCCACAAGGAAGTGGCAAGATTCAGGTGATGCATATGCAGAAGGAACAGAACCAACAACATTTCAGTCTCTGCCTGTTCCTTCCGGCTTTGAAACAGATTCTGGGATAGGTTTAAATGATTTACTGCTTCCTCATTTGCAAAAACCATCACCATCTCCTACATTTACATGGTTAGACACACATTACTCTTCCTCATCACCATCTCGAACCTCATCAGATCATTTTGTCCAAGACTCAACAGCTTCTCATGGCTCCCAAACAATGCCAAAGTCTTACAGTGATTCTTCATTTCAACTAACCACATCCAAAGAAGTGTTTGAATCTGGGAACCATACCTATTCTGTAAGTGAACCAGAGCAGCCAATGGACGAAGGGTCTCTGTATCACACAAATTCAATCAATCCTGTCCATTTTTTGCACTCCTTAACAGATTATGCACCGAAAGCTCAAGATGTTTCACCCATCCATCCTCTTCATTCCCAATCTAACCAAGAAGGACAACTCCCTTCTTATTCTCCAACATCTTATAACTATACCAACTCAGGAATGAGGCTAGAAATAGATAATTCTCCTTCTTCATCAAACACAAATACAGAAACACAAATTGCTCCAAATTCTACTCGGTCTTCATTTCCACAAAAACTAGAGCCGGGCCATTTTCTATCCAAGGGTGCATCGGCTATTAGTGTCTGCAATAGCATGAATCTGGACTCCAGTGCACCACACGAGGGCATTGATCTCCCAGAAGAAGACCTGAAGACAGATATGGAAGGCTACCATCTTCCTTTCCAAAACATTCCAATGCAAGGCATAACTCTGGAGGAAGGTAATGGAGTACAGTTTTTTGTCTAATGAAGTGTGCCCTTTGGCGTTCTCTTACATTCCTCACTCATATATAATTCCTTTCAGATACATATTTAAAGTAACTTGAGCAGCACAATGTAGCAGTGCATTGGGCTGCACCCACATCCTGGGGTTGAATTCTGTGCCTAGTTGCTGTCTGGCATAAATTTAATATACCAGACAGTATATCACATATACATAAAAAATTTTACCTGTTTAAAATAATATTTGTTGCAATTAGTAATATATAATATGTTTAAATATTATAGGTAGCATGGTGGTGTAGTTGTTCAGATTGCTATCTCTTTCCTCTAAGTTGTTGTGTTCACTTCCTTGCAATGTCATTGTTAGTGAAAAGTTTGCACATTCTTCCCATGACTGTTTGAGTTTATGTTCCATGTCCCCAAAATGTTTGTTAGCTTAACTGGCCATTCTTAATTGGCTCCATGTTGAGGACTAGCGCCACTTCCTGGGCTGGTTCTTGCCTTGTTCCAAAGGCTCCTGGACACAAATATAATAAATGCCTGCTGAACAAAGAAATGTAATTAAGGCCTCCTTATAGCTAAAGTAATATGGAAGAAGGGAACAAGTAGTGCACTAAATAAACAATATATTCAAAAATGTTTCATATAATAAAAACAATCAATACCTACGGAAAAACAATCTCACAAGTAATATGCAGTGTACTATAAGAGGCAGACAAGTGATAAAAGGTCACATCAATAAAAAAGGTAAGAAAGAAAAAAAATCATATTGCACTTTATAAGAGAAAAATGAATAAAAATGGCACTCACCTTTGTCAATAGTTTAACTGTTTTATTGGATTTCCTTGTCTATTGTATTCTTCCAAATTGCACCCAACTCAGATGGGATAGGCTCCAGCTCCCAGAAACCCCAAACTGGATTAATCAGGTCTGAAGTTATGTTAAAACAGGCTGTAATTGAATAGTAAGAGCCCAATTAACAAGACTTCTGTTTTCATTTAAAACTAAATGATCCATTAAGTTTCCGATTTCTTTTTGGCACTAGTTTATCATCGGAAAAAAATGAACTAAATTAAGATTCTATATTGCAGGATAATAAAATGTGAATAGTTCCAATGGGGTGTGGCAAACATATTTTTTACAGGCACTTCAAACATTCATAAAGAAGGATATTTTTTTGCTTTTTTGGATTAGGCAGATTGTTTTAAACTTAAAATAGGCAAACCCAAAAAAGTGTCCTCTTCAAATACAATGAAATGCAATCTGAATCTGAAAAGCATTTATGAAAATTTTCCTGTAATAAATGAAACCTCAAGCATCTTTTGATTTATGTGCTATGTGTAAATGTGAAGGAAAATACAAAACCACATCAATTTATATCTTAACAGCTTTGAAAAGAAAATGTCAGTTTATTAAGAGTCAAAAAGAGATTTTACAGTCATATGAAAAAGTTTGGGAACCCCTCTCAGCCTGCATAACAATTGACTCTACTTTCAACAAAAAGATAACAGTGGTATGTCATTCATTTCCTAGGAACATCTGACTCCTGGGGTGTCTCCCGAACAAGGATTTTTAGTGAAGCAGTATTTAGTTGTATGAAATGAAATTAAATGTGAAAAACTGGCTGTGCAAAAATGTGGGTCCCCTTGTAATTTTGCTGATTTGAATGCCTGTCACTGCTCAGTGCTGATTACTTGTAACACCAAATTGGTTGGATGAGCTCATTAAGCCTTGAACTTCATAGACAGGTGTGTCCAATCATGAGATATAAAGGTATTTAAGGTGGTCAATTGCAAGTTGTGCTTCCCTATGACTTTCCTCTGAAGAGTGACAGCATGGGATCCTCAAAGCAACTCTCAAAAGATCTGAAAACAAAGATTGTTGAGTCTCATGGTTTAGGAGAAGGCTACAAAAAGCTATCTCAGAGGTTTAAACTGTCAGTTTCAACTGTAAGGAATGTAATCAGGAAATGGAAGGCCACAGGCACAGTTGCTGTTAAACCCAGCAGTAGTGAAGGCGGAGTGAAGCCTCACAAAGCATCAACACGTTTGAACCAATTGTGTCGGAAATTGTATCGAAGCTTCGAAGCATTTGACACTCACCTCTCTAGTGACACCTCCTGGCCATTTTCATTAACGTTACACAAACTTATGATACACTTCAATGACGTCTGTTACAACTCTTATTGCTTTTATTTTTTTGCAGCTATAGACTGACAACGAAGAGAAGGGTTCGTCAGCAGCTTCTAGTGTCTGATGTCTAAAAAATATAAATATAACTAACGCCGACAGGCAGAATGCACTATACGATAGCAAGAATTAATCAAAATAAGACGCCTCACTCATTGATTCCCGGCTCTTTCAATTAGTATTTACTTTTGCACTGTATCATTATAATCGCTCCTGTTATTAGTATTATAATTAACCCTCATCTTTTCTTGAGATCACATTTAATAGCCTTAAATGTTTTCTTTGGTCTGACTTAATTAAAACGGAGTAGACAGAAAATAAAGGTTTATCCCTGTACTTTGCCATGATATAGGTAAGCACGTTAGAGAAAGAAAAGGTGAAATCCTTAAATCACAGATGTTATTATTTGATCAAGTATTGACATATTTCATTTATTATACTTTACAATATTTTGTGGAGCACAAAAGTAATGAGTTCACTACGAAGGAAAGACGCCGTCAGTGGCTCAATTAACTAAGGTGGTTGCTTCTCAAATTCTGAGCGTAGTGCTAGCCCGAGTTCGATCCGAATTAAAGACTCGTCATAATTAATAATAATTTAAAAAAATCTGGAGTGAAATCTTTATAACCAATTTGAACTAAATAATTTTGAGAGATACTGTGGAAGGATCACATAAGAGATCTGTTCGGGAATCATCCCCACTTCAAATCACCATCTAAATGCGATGACTAATTGCGTAAGGCAGCTCACGTATTTACATTAATTCATCTTCTATTCGTTGCCATTTGACGTCCATGAATAAGGTGATAACAAACCCGCTGTAGTAGATCAGGTTGAATTTGCTCTGCTGCACCAAACATTTAAAGGTGTCAATCCGGAGCACTTCAGAGTGGCTGAGAGACACGGCGCAGATCAGTCACTGACACACAGACACACATGGGACACTCCGAGGTGAACAGTGCATGTATCAAGTTAGCATTGCGCACATATCAAGGTCAGCATTAAAGATCCTCTTGAGTGCTGAGGCAACAACAAAAAGCAGCGGGATAAACACATCTGGACCTGCTGCCGAAAAAGCATTTGCTTTTACCAGCAGCATCCCTCCCTCGTGAACACATCTTCACATAAGAACACATTCCACCTTATTAATTTAATATTTAAAAATATAAACCGCCAAACCCACCATCAACAACTACAATAACAAGTGAAATCGTCACTCAAATATTTTTTTTTTGTTATAGACATAAACCAAGATGCCCATTTCCATTTGATATATCTTTACTAGTGTTCTCGCCTTGCTCGCTCTCGGTCCACGGTGGAATTTGCTGTTAAATGGGAAAAAAAAAGAAAAACAGACTCTTTTGGATGACAATTCATAATGGGTGGACGTGGGACCTGAACCCACGCAAGCCTTATTATGGAGCAGCAATGCTACCGCTGCACCACTACTGTTTTCAGCAGGGTGGATGTATATAATGTATGTTTTTTATGTATGTATGTATGTATGTATGTAATGAAGACAAAAACAATTATATATAGATGTATACTATATGACATATGTTCAGTGTTGCATGAAAACGTTGCATGAGGCGAAGAATGGATATTTATGAGAGTATTATAGTGAGAGATGTGTCGTCACCCGTATTACTAAAGCTCTTCTTTGCATGATGTATAATTTATAATTTTATTTTTTGCCACAAAGTATTATCGGGCACAATCATTTAACATGTATGGATCATCCACAAACATTCATTTCAATGGGAATTCTGTCGAGTTTTTGAACTCTGTTGATGCCATATGTACTTCAAATGGGAGCTCGATGAATAATGATTCGAAGCACTAAGACATGCACACTGGAATCGTCAAGCTTGGTTAGAAGCACTGAGCACACATGCGTAGTACTGAGATTGCATCATGACAGGGCTTCAATGCCTCGAACATGCACACTGGGTTAACAGAGGCTTCGAAGCCTCCAGCAGATTCAAAGCCTCTGACATGCGCACTGGGTTAACTGAGGCTTCGACGCCTCAAGCAGATTCGAAGCCTCGAACATGCGCACTGGGTTAACAGAGGCTTCGAAGCCTCGAGCAGACATGCGTAGTACTGAGATTGCGTCATGACGGGGCTTTGAAGCCTCAGACATGCGTAGTACTGAGATCATGACGGGGCTCTGAACCCTCAGACATGCATAGTACTGAGATCATGATGGGGCTCCGAAACCTCAGACATGCGTAGTACTGAGATTGGATTATGACAGGGCTTCGAAACCCTCGAGCAGACATGGTCACTGGTTACTGAATCTTTGTGAAGCCTCAGCACACTCAAAGGCATTGACCTCTATATTTTGAGAGTCTATCTGACACTTAACTCTCTAGTTATATTTTGTAATTCGTATTGACATTACACACTTCAGTTAATATCGTTAAACTACAATTCAGGTAGTTGCTGAGAATTAATTATTGTTCTTGTGGATTGCTGTGATTTCCTTTGTCTGATACATACCTGTAGTGCTGCGGTGGGTTGGCACCCTGCCCGGGATTGGTTCCCTGCCTTGTGCCCTGTGTTGGCTGGGATTGGCTCCAGCAGACCCCCGTGACCCTGTGTTCGGATTCAGCGGGTTGGAAAATGGATGGATGGATGGATACCTGTAGTGTCAAAGATATATTGTCATATATCAACTTTATATATACTGTATATATAAAAAGATTAGGTAAATTGTGCAACCTTTTTATGGAATGGTTAATTTTCTTCAAAACCGTACGTCATATAGTATACATCTATAAATATACTTTTTTCGTCTTCATTAGGAGAATACAACAATGATACTCTCGTGTCAATTAAACCAATTTAACGTGCATATGTCAAACAACATATTTCTACATCCACCCCAGTAAGAACAGTAGTAGTAGTTCAGTTGTGCAGAGATCATTAATTATCCCGATTAGGTGGCTCAATGGTATCGCAACTGTCTCTCAGTAACAACAACAGGGGTTCGCGTCGTTGGTCCTCCTCTTGTGCAAGGTTTTTTTTTTTCAATTCCTCCATTTAACAATATTTTCAGCTTGGACGGATAGCGAGCGAATCGAGCTATCGAGGGATGGTTGGGCTACCATAGTCAGGCAAGGGTCACACGTCACTAATTATATTGTGTATGTAAAGAGTTTCACTGTAAAACGTAATAAGCTTCATATTTGTGTGTTTGGAGACCATGGTGTCCTACTGAATTTGTATTGTAGAAAAACAAACTACTGTGCAGCATGCCTAAATGTGTCTTTTCGTTTCTGATCGGTATACGGCACTTCCAACTTGGGACAATTCGCTATAAACAGTTTCAGCCAATCAGCGCCTTCTAAACATGCAGAATGACAGTGTGACCCTTTATTGTAGCAGTGCAGCATCTTCGTTTCAGTCAGTCATTGTCCTGTTAGACTATTTACTGTTAAGTGCTGCTTGAGGTACCATTTAAAGTACAACAGGTAGCCTACGTAGTTCTTAAATCGATATTGAAATGCACACAAAAGTCTCCTAAATTATTTATTGAAATGCCTATACATTTACAGTGTCCATTTTAGGAAGTCGTAGTTTTTACTTGTTCCCGTTATTAGGAATTATAATTTCTCAGTGTCACATATTATTCGTTACTACTCGCGAGTCCTGTATCATTGAGATTCTGTTTTATATTCTGTATAAGCAAACTTTTTAAAAAGAGCGTTAATTGAACTGACTATAGCAGACTTGTCATCTTAAAATGACTTTATTGATTTGATATTGACAATTAATCATAAGGTCAAAAATCAAGGAGGATGTGAGTTTGCATGGACTGTGCCGTTTCTTTTTTTTCGTGACATCGCGTCAGTAGAGAGTGCGTGACGTTAACAATGCATTCTGTCCTAAATGACAGCGCACACGCTTTTTTATATTTCCTAAAGGCCAATGTGTCTCAATTTGCTCATTAATATATTTTGACAGTGTATTTTAGTGAGAATGATTATAAACATATTACCCACGTTCATTTCCCATGTAGATATGTAACGTTTGGTGAGAATAAATAAAAAGTAACAACACATATAATAGTTATGTTGCATTGTTTATGATTAACAAAATTCATAGTTTATCTGAAATGCTCTACTTATACAGTCGATTTATTCCACTTCTGAAGGTGTACATTGTCAGTATTCTCCATTGCATTTGCCCCCGAGTGTAACGTGTGCCAGTGCAACTGAAGGGTGGCAGACGAGCTCACGTAATGGGTGACAAGGCACATCCTCACCCTGATGCCGAGGCTCTTGTCATGAATATTCCCATCTTGTGCTTTTCTCGTTTCTTGCCAGTTTACTATTATTATTGGACACGTATGTAGAGGAAATGTGTGTCTTATTTTATGTCTATGAAAGGAAGGACGGTAAAGCCTTGAATGAAACTCAGTGTTGATGCTTTGAGTAACAAGACAGGTGAGGAGCAGGGAACGTTAAATGTGACAGTGACTGCGGGGGATTGTGGAACTGGAGGATGGTTTAAGAATACAGAAATGACAAAAGCTTAGTCTTTCAAAAATTCTATTTACATCAATGATTTACTCTGTTGTGTTGCAGTTCAGAAGATTACTTCTTTACCCCCCCAGCGCAGCCTTTGATAAGATGCATTCAGAAGGAAAGGATGTTGCTGACAAAGTCAGGTGCTTTTTTGAAAGTTTGGCTCCAGATGTGCTTATCCAGCTGCACCTTCTTGTCAGTACTTGAGTGAGCTTTATGTTCACCTCTGGATGAATTCGCAAAGTTTCTTTACAACTTTTTGTCTCATTAAAACAGAAATCCTGAGGCTTTCCTTAAATTGCAGAAGACACTGTTGATGGCGTTGATTCTGTTTTATAGACAGTTGTGATTAGTTATGCAGCACACGCTTTTACTCACATTGCTTTTTGGAAATCAATAATACAAATCAGCTACAGATCTGGGAATCACTGAATAGTAAAAATGTTTAATGAGAGTGTCTTGCGCATATACTGGTGTAATGACCACGTCGGCTTTAGTGAAGCATTTCTTAGCCTCTCTGATATGATCGACATGGCGCAGAGTAGATTCTGGATTGTTATAATACGTGCTACCTTATGCAAAATATGCTCATTAATTTGTTACAGATTCTAGGTGGACACGATTCCACACCAAGGAAAAAGGTGCCCCATGTAAATCGTTCATAATGTCTCCAAAATATATTTGTTAACTTACAGACAAGTACTACTTAACTGTTTTATACAAAATCCTTATTTCAACATATGCGAGCCCCAATTAGGATTTGAACTCGGGTTAGCGCACCTTATCGCTGTAGCACAGACAACTGCTTTTACGATTTGAGCCAAAGCACTTTAACAGACTAGTGAGTGACCAAATCGACTGCTGACTGCGCAGATATCAATGACGTCATTACGCTAGCGTGCCTCAAAATCACGTGACGGGCGCATTTGAAGCAAGCCTCGAAGCGGCGCTTCGAGCTCCAGTGCTTCGACAGCTCGACACAGTATTGAAACTTCAGTATCGAGCGGCCCATCACTACCCAGCAGATCTGGCAGGCCAAGAAAAATACAGCAGCGGCATATGCGCAGGATTGTGAGAATGGTTACAGACAACCCACAGATCACCTCCAAAGACCTGCAAGAACATCTTGCTGCAGATGGTGTATCTGTACATCGTTCTACAATTCAGAGCAATTTGCACAAAGAACATCTGTACGGCAGGGTGATGAGAAAGAAGCCCTTTCTGCACTCACACCACAAACAGAGTCGCTTGTTGTATGCAAATGCTCATTTAGACAAGCCAGATTCATTTTGGAACAAAGTGCTTTGGACTGATGAGACAAAAATTGAGTTATTTGGTCATAACAAAAAGCACTTTGCATGGCAGAAGAAGAACACTGCATTCCAAGAAAAACACCTGCTACCTCCTGTCAAATTTTGGGAGGTTCTATCGAGCTATGGGGCTGTGAGGCTAGTTCAGGGACTGGGGCACTTGTTAAAGTTGAGGGTCGGATGAATTCAACCCAATATCAACAAATTCTTCAGGATAATGTTCAAGCATCAGTCACAAAGTTGAAGTTACGCAGGGGATGGATATTCCAACAAGACAATGACCCAAAACACAGTTCAAAATCTACAAATGCATTCATGCAGAGGGAGAATTACAAAGTTCTGGTATGACCGTCACAGTCCCCTGACTTGAATATCATCGAAGATCTATGGGATGATTTGAAGCAGGCTGTCCATGCTCGGCAGCCATCAAATTGGACTGAACTGGAGAGATTTTGTATGGAAGAATGGTCAAAAATACCTCCATCCAGAATCCAGACACTCATCAAAGGCTATAGGAGGCATCTAGAGGCTGTTATATTTGCAAAAAGTGGCTCAACTAAGTATTGATGTAATATCTCTGTTGGGGTGCCCAAATTTGTGCACCTGTCTAATTTTGTTATGATGCATATTGCATATTTTCTGTTAATCCAATAAACTTAATGTCACTGCTGAAATACTACTATTTCCATAAGGCATGTCATATATTAAAAGGAAGTTGCTACTTTGAAAGCTCAGCCAATGATAAACAAAAATACAAAGAATTAAGAGGGGTTCCCAAACTTTTTCATATGACTGTATATTCCTCGATATGTATAGATTAAATACTGGAGTTTCATGTTGGGCCTCACAGCTCCAAGGACTTGTTGTCTTTTCACTATATTTGGGGAGTTTGCTTGTTCACCTGTTTTGCTGGCGGGCACTCCTTTTTCCTCCACAACCCTACAATATGGACAGCTCAGAATTGGCTAGTTATGAGCAAGTGTGTCCGCTGATGCATGGGCATCTTGACCAGTCAGTTCCTGGTTAATGCCTTGCGTCCAGTGCTGCAACCACATCATACTGTATTAGAATAAATTAAAATGAAAATAGTTACTTAAAATGCCTGAAATAAAATAAGCTTCCTAGCTTCTTTATTCTTAGTCATCACACATATTGTTACAGGTAATTAAAAAAAGTCCATACACCCCAGATTTTGCTTTTACAAAAAAGGGAAAATACATCATCTATATACAGTAAATAAAATTGTAATACCATCGGTCTGTCTTTTGGTGTTTTTCCTGCTTCATTTGATGTTGTTTATCCGTTTTGTAAACTAAGGACCTCTTTTCAACCCGAAGATCACGGCTTGTTTGTTTGTCAATAATGCAAAAGTGGCTATACTGATTTTCACAAGATTTTGTATTAAGGTTGAAGTTTGTCCTTCGGCAAGGGTGGCTGCAATTGTGGCGTCAAAAAAAAAAAAAAATCACTCAAAAACGGCCAAGTTGAAATTCATGAATTTTTACATGCATATTACTGTTGAGGGTGGCACGGTGGCGCAGTGGTAGCGCTGCTGCCTCGCAGTTAGGAGACCCGGGTTCACTTCCCGGGTCCACCCTGCGTGGAGTTTGCATGTTCTCCCCGTGTCTGCGTGGGTTTCCTCCGGGCGCTCCGGTTTCCTCCCACAGTCCAAAGACATGCAGGTTAGGTGGATTGGTGATTCTAAATTGGCCCTAGTGTGTGCTTGGTGTGTGGGTGTGTTTCTGTGTGTCCTGCGGTGGGTTGGCACCCTGTCCGGGATTGGTTCCTGCCTTGTGCCCTGTGTTGGCTGGGATTGGCTCCAGCAGACCCCCGTGACCCTGTGTTCGGATTCAGCAGGTTGGAAAATGGATGGATGGATGGATATTACTGTTGATACAACTCAACGTTCAGACTTTAAGGCCTAAAAAAATTCCAATGAGAAACGGCTGTAATAATTGGGGCTAGTACAAAACCAGAACCATTCTATCACACTAAAACAGTTCAGCTGATGATGAGCCGACATCCTGCTGTTTCTCATGAGTAATTGAGTATGGCACGTTCTTAGGAAAGCTGTAGTAAGAATCTGTTTATATTTGTGCCCAAAATAAAAAAAATGATCATAAAATGATTCCAAATATCCCAGCTTTAGATGTAAAGCTAAGTCCACACTGCCATTCCAATGTTTTTTTATATATTTAACGAGTCTTGAAATGAGGAAACATGATACAAGGATAACTTTTTTTTTATTTTTTGAAGAAAGGGAACAAGAAACACCTTAAGATGATAACAATGATGAGTATGCTTATAATTCCAAGAATGCTTCCAAAAATGCTTTTACGACAGCAGAGAAATTATCTGTTATCAGAGAGATAGTGTAGATGGCAAATGAGACACTTGCATATCACTCAGCAATGACAAAATGATCAACCTTTAAAAACCACAAATATTTGCTTTCTTACCTTAACCCATTACACAAATATACTCAGGCAATGGCAATGTATATACTGTGTACACATCTTAATCCAATTCAGAGTCTTGGGGGGACAGAGCCTATCCCAGCAGCACATGGCACAAAGTAACAACTAACCTTAAATCTGACTCCAGTTCATCAGAGAGGACACACCCTCTCTCACACACAGCTAATTTAGACTTGCATGTTAGTTTAATGAAAAGTCAAAGCAAAATAACACCTTTTATTGGCTAACTAAAAACATTACAATATGCAAGCTTTTGAGGCAATTCAGGCCTCTTCTTCAGGCAAGATGTAATGTTAGTTTAAGAAAGACATCTTTGGGGAGAAAAACACAAATAGATGAAGAAAAGCCCACTCGGACACATGCAGCAACCAACCATGGGATTCAAACCCAGGACACTGGATCCATGAGGTAGAAATGAAATGCACTACACCATACTAGTGGGGTAAAACTCATTAAACTACAGTAAGTGGACAAAAATGTATTATCTGTGTATGCTATATAGGTTGATAATTAACAAACACTTGATTTTTTTTTTATATTATACCTAACTATCTTTTTCTTTCTTTTTGTAGTCAATGAATTCATAGGTGAGAACCTCAACTCATTTCCGGAGACAAGCCTTGAATCAAGAGAACTCTAAGCTACCTTACTTAGCTACATTTCTGGCAGCTTTTTCATGATAATTCGAACTATAGAGGTGTGAACAGTAATTATTAACAAGTGTTAGCCTGCAATATTCCTTGTCTAACAATCAATGCATTTTTCCTTGGCCAATACATCAGACTCTTAGTGGAATCTTTCTTGCTATCAGTTGCACAAGGTTCTCAGGAATAGCTTTCAAAATATTTTGTTTTACCATGTGACAAGTGATGGACTGGCACTCCATCCAAATTGGCTATTTCCTTGTAACCATGTTGGTGAGAAGAATCTAAACTGAATTAAGTGGGTTAGACAATGGATGGTTGGATGGATGGATGCATTGTTTTTATAATATAACCTAAGATCCACTGGTAAGTCTTTAGTAGAAAGAAAAGCCATCGTAGCAGAACTGACCTCTTACTATTGGGTACATCTACATAATCAGTTTGAATTCTGACCTGGTCTCTGTCTGTGTCAATTTACACATTTTTCTCTCCTGCATCCTAAAGATTTGCCGGTTAGGCTAATTGGCGACTCCTAATTGGTTGTTCTAGTGACTGTGCATTGCAATGGATTGCCACTGGGTCTAATGCTGCAAATGCTCTAAAGTTAAACCCTACTTATGTCCTGCTTTCAAAGTCTGCACATGCATGACACTATTGATATATGCACAACTGAGGCAATTTGACCATAAAAAAACTTCTTGTATTTTTTTATATATTTTTAACAAATCTAAAATTTTTTGAACAAAAATAGCACTTTTGTCAAAAAAAATAAAAGGGACATTATGCTTAAACAATATAATGCACTTGTGAGACCACATCTGGAGTACTTTGTACAGATCTGGTCACCATACTACAAGAAAGACATAACAGCACTTGAAGTTGTGCGGAGGAGAATGATTAGGCACGTCCTGGACTTAAAAACATGTCCTACTCTGACAGGCTCAAAGACACTTAAACTGGTTTATTGTCAAGCAAAGGAGGCTAAATCCTAATCCAGGTCTTCAAACTTCTTAAAGGCATTAATAAAGTAGAACCCTGCCAAATTCTTTGAACTTTTCGGTGAATACCATTTGCAAGGACTCCAGCAAAAATCAAGGGGAAGTGTATTGAAGACTGAGCCAAGAAGCACTTCCTTACTCAAAGAGTTATGGGAATCTGGAACAAACTACTAACTCATGTATTTGAAGCAAAAACCTTAACATCCTTTAAGAACTATCTGGATGAGATATTGGGACAGCTCAGCTACTAGCTAAACAAAGAAGCCCAATGGACTGAATAGAGAAATTAATAATAATTTAGCTTAACAGGGTTCAGAATTCCAGAGTACACAAGCTCCAATAATCCATTTTCCAATTTAGTTATCCAGTTGAATCATTTCTTGATGTTCTTGTAATAAAAGCCTTACATACACTCTGTCAAAAGAGAATAGCGGCATTCAGAAGCAGAGGTGTAATTTACATGCAAGCCAGCATTAGCCAGACATGCAATTATAAGGTCTGCATGTATGTTATGCTTACAGCTGCCACAAGAGAGCCATATATCAGGTTCACTATAAAGTTCAACTTTAACTTCAAGTTAATTGGCATGTGCACACTATACTATGAAATTCTTGCTTGCATGTGTACCAAAAGGGATTATCTGAACTGCTGCTATTTAAAGGTAAAATGGCACTTAAATGACACCCCAGGTACTACCAATATCAGAGTTCTAAAGCTGGTTTACTCCCCATTAGAATTCACTACAGCACTCAAGCTCTTGTAAAACTAGTAACATCCTATTATTGTGAATATTTATGTATTTTATATCACTGTGTATTATACACACACACACACACACACACGCACACACATTATATATATATATATATATATATATATATATATATATATATATATATATATATAAAGTCCTCCACATGTTTTAAAATTGGATAGCGCACATTCCAGGCAGTAAGCAACCTATAACAGATTTTGTCATTTTCATCAACATAAAATAGCTAGCATATAGAAACCATGCATGAAAAACTAAACACACCATTAGTGCTTCAATCTCTTGAAAATATTATTTGAGCCATGTGTTATTAATTATGAGAACCTGATTATTTGATGATCAAGAAGTGTTAACACCTGTGAAAGAATAAGACATACTCCGATAAAGGTTTGGGGCAGCCACCCGTATAATCTCAAAATCCTTGGCTGCAAAGTTGCAATGAAGAGTAATAGCACTGAAGTGCATACAAACGAGTCCAAAACCAGACTGAGGAATTAGGAAAGAGGGCAGGGTTTTAAAGGGGAAGACAGGAAGTGAGGTCATAAGGATCAGGGATGTGTTCGTTCTCCATTGGACCGAGCCCGGACGTGACGTCAGAGGGGCCGGAGCCAGTCAGGTCTCCTTCCATTGGCTCGGTCCCGGAAATGATGTCACGAGAGCCAGGTGGAATCTCCCGGGAACGGTCTGCAGGCAAGAGAGAAAAAGAGTCAGTGTACTCCGGCACCTCCCAGTATGTCTCAGAACTGCCGTCCCTCAAGCCCTTTAGCTGCCTCCCATGCGCACGTGTGTGACACACCTCAATATAAAAACAGAACCTTTGGCCAAAATGCAAAACAAAAAAGATGCAGAAGCATTTGAAGCTGTGCAGAGAAGAACAGCCAGGTGCCTCCCCAGGACTTAAGGACATGTCCTACTATGAATGACTCAGAGAATTAAATCCATTTGATTGGGCACATATTCCAGGTTTTCAAAATTCTCAAAGGGATCAATACAATAAAGCAGATCAAGCCACATTCTTTTGACAAAATAGTGAATAATTTATAAGAAGGGCCCTTAAGACTGAAACCAGGAAACAGTTTTTTTTACTTAAAGAGATGTACATAGGAATCTGGAACAAACCACCAAGTCATTCAGCTGAACTGGAAACCTTGTCAACCTTTAAAGGGTATCTAAGAGGAGATACTGGAACAGCTTAGCTATTAGCTAAACTAATGAGCTTGTCTCCTCTGAATTGTCAAATTTCTTATGGCAGTTCAGTCTGCAACATTCAGGTTTGGTGGAACTCCATGCTAAGGAGAAAGACCTTGGCAGATGTCTCAATTCAATAGTCTGAGAGAGGTTAAAAAACCTTTTAGCAAACCAAGTCTTCATTCTATACTAAAATGGTGTATTTGCAAATCAAGAACAATCAAGAAAGCTGACAATATTCCTAGGAATAAAGTTCCAAAAAATTCACTCCAAAGATCAGACTGCATGATATTTTGAAAAACTGTAAAGAACCAAAAAGCCACTGTCAACATGGAAAAGTTACAATTTAGGACTTTATCATTAGAAAAAGTATAGCTGTCATAGCAAAAAAGCAGCAAAAGCTCTCTTACTCCACCATAACCATAAGATTTTGGAATAATGTCTTCTGGCCAGACAGAGGTAAAGCTGACTTTCTTGGTTACCATGAACTTCACTGTGTTTGGCTAAAAAGGAAAACTCCTATGGAATGTAAAGTGCATTGGTGAAAAGGTAATGATATGGAGTTGTTTTGTAGAGCCCCAGGGCCTGGACACCCTAATATGAACTCCTTTTTAAAATTTGATTATTGAGCTCATCTGCCTGATAACCAAAGCTTGGCCAAAATCATACTATGGAACAGGACAATAATAGTGACCATACCAGCAAATCCACAACTGAATAGCAGAAAAGAAAAACAATTAGTTTTGGAAAGGTGAATTGAAAGTGTAGACCTTAACTTCATTAAAATGCTGTGGTGGAACCTTCAGAGAACTGTGCATAAATGAATACCCTCAAATATTAAAGAAGTTGAAGAAGCATTGAAAGGAGAAGTAGCTCAGAATTCTTCAAATACAACGTAAGAGTCAGAGAAATTCATACAGAAAACACTTCAGGCAATTGCTGATAAAATCAGTTGTACAAGGTAGTAAACTGAGGGTTTACCTGCTTTTTCACAAAAGCCTTCTGTAATGTAACACTGGATAGGACTCCAGTCTTTATCATGGTACCACCACATCTCACATGGTTAATTTGGGATATTTGGTCAACCAGAGCTGCATGTTTCAGGGAGGAAAAACAGAGGGCCCAGAGAAAAATAAATCAATACAGATGGTAACAAGATAAAAGGTGCAGCATTCAACTTAAGACCACACTGAGGCAGCAGCACAAGTCAGTACTACACTGTGCTATGCATGAATATGTAATCACAAATTAAAATCTACAGTATGTTGTCTGTCACCTGAGGTTAGCTTTATCAAATTTGAGTACTAGTTCAGAAAGAAATTTCTCCAAGTGACATAAAGCTTCCCATTTTTGAATCTATACCTACAAATTTATCCCATTATTACTTTAGATAGCAGAAATACATTACTATACTCCACATGTGATTCCACATACTGTATATGTTTCATTATATTTTTGGGGGGGGGGGGGGGGGTTAACATTTGACATACATATCCCCCAATATGTCAGTGTTCTAACTTGAATAAGCCAGTGCATGTTCACAGCTAAACTGGAGTCCTAGAAGGTTTGTCAGTTCATTGCTAGACACATTCAACTATGCTTATTTCATGTACACCTTACCTTGTCTAAAGCAAGTCACACTAGCTTCATGTGCTTACTAAAACAGTCAGTTTACCATATGCCACATGCAATCTTCAAGCATTTTTGTTTATTTTGTTAAATCTGATTTGTCAAATCCTTCAATTTTCTCTCTCTCTTCCTTTCATGTTATATAGGATTTATTCATAATACTTTTCTTAGAAAGACTGTGGGTTGAGTCTGCTTTTTACTGCCAAAGCAACCAAATTTTCCACTTTAACATTATATTTGTGCCTAGTGGCATGACAGCATTCCCATTTCTTGCATGATAAAAATGACTTTTTCACATTTACCGAGGTCATTTAATGAGTATTAGATGAACTGTTGAAAGCAAATGTGCAAAATATGTCAACAGGGTGGCTGTGTTTACATGTGAATCGTAAGGAAAGCACATTTATTTGTAACATTTTAAAATGTAGGTTGGTTTTAGCTGTATTTGATTTGATCTTTTTTCCTATTTTTCTTAGGAGATTAATTTACACATTGTAAATTTGTTGTTGACAGAATATGCGGTACAGTCATATACAAAAACATGTTTTCAAAATCTGCTTATGCTTTCAAGTATGAGTATTTAAGTAATCTGTAAAAATATAAGGAGGTCCTGATTTTTGTAGTGCTTGGACAAAGTTGAATTTTATTATATTCAGATTAAACTAAACAGTTCATAAAAAAATAAATAAATAATCAGTCTAGTAAAGCATGAAGCATGTTCAGGGTCTAAATCCATTTTTTTATTTTTAAATTATTATTGTAAAAGGCTGGGAAAAAGTCTGAAGTATACTTTTGAAACATTGTGTGAATTTAAAAATGAAGTATAAATCTAATTTTGAATAATATATCTAAAAATTCAAAATGACTAATCATTGATTGGCCAGACAAAAAACTAGACGGATGTTTGGCTATAGGTGGATTGAGTTTTAAAATAATTGACTTAATGTATACAGTTTGGACATTTCTAATACCACTGACCAGCATTAAATTCATATTCTGGTACATGTTGTCTTTCTACTAGAAGCAAAAACTCTAAAGGATGTATTAACTGCAGACTGATCACATCAAACATAAACAGATCTCTTTTTTCTGTTTTTAGTTGGGCTATTGACATTTGTCACAACACAATTCTAACTTACACTTGTTCTCAGTAAAAGAAGCAAACATAACACATTCAATAGTTTCACACATTTCATAACAAGCACATCAACATAAAAAGTCATTGTCTAACCTGCTTAGTCCTGAACTGGTTTACAAGGGGTGCTGGACCCTATCCCAGCTAGCATTGGGGGTAAGGTAACAGCAAAACATGGACAGGGCGACAGGACAAACAAACACAAATACACACCCCAAACACACACTAGGGCCACTTCATTACCACCAACACATCTAACCTGCAAGTCTTTGGATTGTGAGAGGAAACCGGAGCACCCAGAGGAAACTCACACACACACAGGGAGAACATGCAACCTCCACACACAGAGGACCCAGGATGTGAACCCGATCTACTTACTGTGAGGCAGCAGCACTACCACTGCACCAGCGTGCCGCCCAAAATGCAATAAAATGACTCAGCAGTCCTCATTATTGCTTATCAGGCAGGTTCCACGGTCACATATGACAGCTAGGTTTTGTGAAAGTCCAAAAGCAAGAGAAATTGAGTATCACCTACCAAAGCTACCCAACTGGTAGGTCAAAAGGCACAGACACAAATGCACACTGCCTCTCAGTAGTCACTGCATATCATAGCTAATCTAGACATTTCTAGATACACATGAATACCTAAAGGGAGCATTTGTCTTCATCAATTTCATATCATGTTGTGCGTCAATCTCTCACCTCTCTCCAGAGGTCTACAACAAGCTTTTTATTAGATGAAATTTAGGGCCAAACTGTACGATATGTAGAGATTCCTAATTAGTTCAAATCACACGGAAGTCTAATTTTCTATAACAACAGATTTTATTTGACTGTATTTGATTTTTCATTGTGAAAAATCACCCTTTCCTTTTGCAAATATATGCTAACACAGCTCCTGAGCAAAGTCCATAAGTGATGTTTATTTGTGAACTGGCCCATAATTAGGACGCTGTCAACATTGACTAAGCATTCATAGTTGGTACAGGTTGCTTATAAAGACCAGAAACCAAATTAGCTGCCAAACGTCACAACTACTGTATCCCTGAATCTCTGGAAAGAACAAGTTTAAAAAAAAAATTTAAAAAAATAGGAAGAAAATTCTGTTATCAAAAAAGCAGATTTTAAAAATTGTATGGGCAATAATGAAAATGCAATGTACTCTAAGCTTAAAATGTTTTAATATTTCTCTAAAAAGAATACCTTCACATAAAGTCAGGATTATTTCTGTCTCAACGCTGTATTCCAGTAGACATACTCAGGTAACTGATTTTAATTTTGTGGTTCTAACTGGCACAGTTCATTAAAAACTGAGCTTGGAAGCATGTCCTTGGCCTTGTATTCCTCTTATATTTCCAAAGCCAGCCTGCCTTGAAAGTGCAAGGTCATTGTCTGAAGTCTTGGAGATGATCGACAGGAGTATTGTGAACCTGTTAAAACAGACATACTGTATGTATACTGTACATCCTGTACATTAGAATGGGGTCAAGGGGTGGTCTAAGATTTTAAATATTTGTAGGGTAGGCTCAATTAACATAGCTAGCATACTATCTAACAAAATATTTCACTTTTTATTTTTTGTGTCTCATTTAAATAGCTGTATATTATTTCTCACTTTATATCCTGAATTTGAACATTTACTATGACACAGCACAAGGTTTACTTTCATTCTACATTAGCGAATAATTCTTTGAGTAATACAAATATTTCTATACATGAATTTCATTTTCCCACATTCTGTTTTTAAAACATACCTTTAACCTAAAATGCAATCTTCTATTTAGATTAAACTATGACTCCCAATTTATTAGAGAGTATATATTTCCATCACCATAAGTTTTAGACTTTGCTGGAGAAATAGGGAACTGGACACTGCACAGAGCAGAATAGTCTTTACCAAAATTCAGTATTTTACTATCAAAACTGACACAGTCAAGATTTATTTCAAGGACTTGTTTATACCACACTTAATAAATGCTGATACTGGCTCTGTGTTTAAGGTACATTATGTTAATTTCAAAAACCAAGCTGTCCCACTATTATATTTTCAAAATATATAGCAAATGAAGGATTAAGTGTTAACATATCAATGCATTATTGCAAGTTAATAATTTTTAACTACTACCTCACAGATCTTAAGCCTTGGGTTTAAATCCCATGCATATACAGTATTGTAGAGCCTGTGGGACTGTAAATTACTTATCTTTAAGTGAATGTGAGTGTTTAACAGTGTGCCCTGGGAGGCACTTACATTCTCTCCCATGTTGTTCCCTGCCTTGTATACGATCATGTAAAGACAGAGTCCAGCTCCTTGAAACTCTGGATAACAGGAGTCAGACGATGGATAGACGAATAAAATGCAATGGTCCAAGAAACTACTCAGAATCCAATTAAAGACCTCTGGCAGGATTAAAAACTAGAAAGCACATTGGAATTCCAGGACTGTGCTGGTGAAAAGTTGACTTACGGTATAGGTTCGAAATAGTTCTGGATAATTAGAGGTATTGCTTAAGAAGCCCACACAGATGTTTCTTTAATGCATATGTAAACTTGGGTTGTGATTTTTAGCATCTCTTTGTCTGATTATTTTGTTTGAATCCCTAAAAAAAAAAAAGAGCAGTGCATTTACTGATTGAAGTGTCACTCACATCTGTTTCTAGGAAAATGATCACCATTATCGGAGTGAGAAGTTAGGCTTTCTGGTTTTTTGGGTCCATAATTGATCAATTTTCTTTGCACCCATCACTGCAAAAATTTTATCTGATTTCTTTCAGCATGTTATAAAGGGAATAGTGTCTTACAATAGTATGTAAAGTTATAGCAATTGAGTTGGAATCTTGCTACTTTTTGATGTGTTTTCAAAGATTTGAAAATAGATTACAGGTGTTTGGAATGGCCTTTTTCTTTGATTTATAAAGAAAATCACACCTGCACATTGTCACTTAGTAAAAAAAAGCAAAAGCCTGTCTAGCACAATGGATTAACAAAGGAACTCCAATGACATATCAGATTACATATCTATTAAATAAAAAAATTAAGAGTGAATCTCACAAAAAAATATCAAATTCATTTTTATGTCTTTTGCTCAACGAAAAGATTTGAAAGTGTCCACTAACCAGTAAAAATATTACATTATGCATTTTCTTAGCTGACAATATTTCAGTCTGTCAGAAAGTTGTGAAAAATTTGAATATCCAATGATACATTTAGTTTCTCTCATATTATTGTTGCCATAAATATAGTAATGTATGTACTATGTAAACTATCACATTAATATTTGTTTATAGTATGAAACCCCTCAAACATAAATGGAACAGGATGTGTAGACAATCGTATCGATATTTTGATGACACACTTTTGATGTGACAGCATTTTCCTGGAGTAAGCTTTGCATAGGTACTTATACAGTATGTGTGCGTGTCTAAAAGTTTCTTTTTGTTTGTTTTGTTTTGTTTTGTTATTGACTGTCAGAAAAGTCAGAGATGGCATTCTTCTAGTGAGCTGCCAACTTCCTAAAAATAGCTTAGGCTCTGAATCAAAAGCCATTCCCTTTTAGCTGTAAAAACCACTAAACATACATAATTGCACGACATTTCATTATTCATGTTTAATGTATTTTAAATTATTGGATTTTTTTTTGCTTATGTTTATATGTTTATATGTATAAAACTTTTGAAATTCAGGCAGCAGAAATGCATGGTTTTATGTGATATAAAAGAGGTAAGTTTTTATTACCACAATAATTTCTAAATAAATTGTTATCTCAAAGCAATATGAATGGGTCACGATTTGTCCTGTAACCACACTGCATTTTTACATATCCACAATTAAATACTGCAGTAATTCATATAAAAAATTTTTTTATCCTTGCTGTATAAAACAAGTAAACATCAAGTGTGATGAAGAATTAAAGACAGCTTGCACACTTGGATGACTGCCCTGCACCCCTGCCTGCAAGCAAGCCTACCTCCTGCTTTGTAGAACAGTCTAAATATTCTTTTAGACGTTTAAGAAAAATATGCTAACCATGTGCTGGCCTTTTGTTCTCTTCTCTGTTCAATGGTTGATGTAGTCTGAAGAGCTAATTAAAAAAAATTTCAACTCAGCTCTGCATGGAATGTTGAAACTTGAAGTTACCAAGTTATCACAACTTTAGAAGATGTGAAAAATGCGTTGGATATTCAGATGTCATTTACAGAAAGTATATAAATCCAGTAGTAATGCCTCTAATTATATTTTAGTCCTTTTTTAAAAATATCAACATATTGAACATCACAAAAAAAAAAATTGTAAGGAAACATTCTTGAAAATATATCATCAAATTAAATCATCATATCGTATCAAATCAAATTATCCTGAGTTGCTTAACAGTTAATAACTATTATTACCATTATAAAACACAATATACTGTATAATTTAACTAACATATTGGTTGCAGGATGAAGTACTTAAAATAATGGACATTGTTTAAATTATTCTAAACATTGTTAACATAAAGGCCTGGAATTGCTGTAATCCTGTTGATAATGCTGTGAACACTTCCTAATTTTTTTTATATAAAAGCATTCCCTTTATATATTACTTAGTAGTTAATTATTGGCAGCCCTCAAGTCCCACTTACATTCTCAAAGAATCTATGGAGTCTACATTTCAACTATTAACCTAACCTAGCACTGCTAATTGTACAACTACCTCAAATGTTTGGCCAAAAAATACAATTTTATTTTCTCACAGATGCCCAATTAAGGAGGATTGAGCTTATTCCACCCCTGCCGTTGAAAGGGTGAAGAAACATAAAAAGTTAGGTGCCAAGAGCAGTGACAGCCAATGCTGCCATCTAGTGTTCATATTGCAGCTAGGTAGTGAGTAATGACAGTTACTCAAGTGCCCCAATTGAAACAAATCCTTAAAGTATTTTTAACATATTTTAGTAATTCTGGTGATTTTCTGGATTTGCTTTACAAATGTATATAAACATACATACTGAACAGGTTTACAATTATCAACAAATATACACATATACGGGCATGCAAAAGTATTCAATCCCCTTGAAAGCCAACTTTCTGCATGACAAAAGATTTATCCACATATTTATCCATTCAGTATTTTAAATGTGAAGTCTTATATTTTAACAATACATTTCCAAAGTCAAAATAAACCATTTTCTGTAGATATTTAACTGAAGAAGAAAAACTCTAAATTTAGTTAATGTTTGCATAGGAATTTAAACCACAGTGCTCTGGAAACTCCACATTTACACAAATGACTAATCTTTTGACCGTAATTAAACATAATTAAGTACTACTTGCGAGTCCTTTGTAAAGCATAGCGGATTTAATACTAACTTTTGAGGTTTTCTTCTTCTGTTAAATATCTACAGAAATTTTTTTATTTTGACTGCTTCACTGCAGCACAAGAGTTCAAATTAAAATTACTGAATGGATAAAAATGTGTACAAATCTTTTATCATTTTAAAAAATTGTTATAACTTTCAAGAAGATTGAATACTTTTGCATGCCAGTATACATACTAGATACACAGAGTATACACATATACAGTGCTGTTCACTCTTATTGGCACTCCTTGTAAAAATTAGTAAGAAGGGTTAGAAAAAAATCACTGCTTGCTGAAGAACTGTCACCTTGCACTGAAAAAATGAGAAACATCTGACTTTTAATTGAAACAAGTTCATTCAAAGAAAACAAAATCTTAATAAAAAAATAAGTACTTTAAACAAAAACACATTTGCCACAATTGTTGGCACCCTAGGAAGTTAATGTGAAACACTGTAACTAAAGCATGTTTCCCATTTAAATTGGACATTGTTATGCTGATTGGAGCGTATAGGAACCGTCCACCAGAAATCCATGACTTCCTGATTAACTGGGATACAAATGTGAGGAGACACAGTGCCAAATTTCCTCAGCCAACCATCATCATAGCAAAGAAAAGAGGAGACTCAATCCAAATGAAGAAGAAGTGTGTTGCCCTTCATAACTCAGGGAATGATTATAAAAAAAATAGTTACTCACCTGAAAATGGCCATTTCTACAGTTAGGGCAATAATAAAAAAAGTGGTCATCAACTGGAACTGTGACAAACTTGCCTAGAAGACCACCTAAATTCATTTTACACCCACATACAGTGAGAAGGATGGTAAGAGAGGCAATAATATCTCCAAGGATCACTGTTGGGGAATTGAAAGAAAAAGTAAAATCCCGTGGAAAATCTGGAATAGCCTGCCAATAGGAATTTGCCAGGCTAATACAGTGGAGCACTTTAAAAAAACTGCTAAAAACACATTACTTTAACATGGCTTTCTCTTAACTTCATTTTAGTTTAATCCTGATGCTGTGTATATTCAATTAATTATCATAACTATTCATGGTGGCTCCAAAATCCGTACTAACCCCTACTCTCTCTTCTGTTTTTTTTCCTGGTTTTCTGTGGTGGCAACCTGCGCCATCACCACCTAATCAAAGCACCATGATGTTCCTACATTGATGGATTAAAAGCCAGAAGTCTACATGACCATCATCATCAAGTCCTTGAGAATCCTAAATACAAAGAGGACTGATCATTAATGTTAGGTAGAATGCCCAGAGGGGGCTGGGTGGTCTCATGGTCTGGAACCCCTGCAGATTTTATTTTTTTTCTCCAGCCATATGGAGTTTTTTTTGTTTTTTCTGTTCTCCCTGGTCATTGGACCTTACTCTTATTCTATGTTAATTAGTGTTGTCTTATTTTAAATCTTACTTTATATTTTTTTCTCTTTTCTTCATCATGAAAAGCACTTTGAGCTACATTACTTGTATGAAAATGTGCTATATAAATACAGTTAGGTCCATAAATATTTGGACAGAGACAACTTTTTTCTAATTTTTGGTTCTGTACATTACCACAATGAATTTTAAATGAAACAACTCAGATTCACTTGAAGTGCAGACTTTCAGCTTTAATTCAGTGGGGTGAACAAAACGATTGCATAAAAATGTGAGGCAACTAAAGCATTCTTTGAACACAGTCCCTTCATTTCAGGGGCTCAAAAGTAATTGGACAAATTACTGGAAATAAAATGTTCATTTCTAATACTTGGTAGAAAACCCTTTGCTGGCAATGACAGCCTGAAGTCTTGAACTCATGGACATCACCAGGGGCCTCATGCATAACGCCGTGTGTAGAATTCGCACTATAACATGACATAAGCACAAAAGCCGAAGTGTGCTTACACACAGAAAAATCCGGATGCAGGAATCTGTGCGTTCGCCAACTTCCGCGTTCTTCCGCTAAATAAATCCCACTCAGTGTGGAAATAAACGCACGTGCATGCACCTGCTGTCCTGCCCCAACTCCTCCCAGAATTACACCTCTTTGAATATGCAAATCAATATAAATAGCCCTTAAGCCCAGCGTTCTGTGAAAAGGCAATGGTAAAAGTACGAGGAAAAATAGAAGAACTTCAGCAAATACCAAATGAAGGCAAAGAAAAACGTACTATTTGTTGGTTTAAACAGTTATATAAGCAACAAAAGGAAGTTGATCGAGTGACATAGCGTGTCGGAGAAACTCGAAAGCTAAAGTTCACAAAGTCGCACAGTGCCCGAAATAAAAAAGTTGTCACATATCAAAGTCGGCGTGAAAAGGCGACTCATAGCCCACCGTCTGAGTGTTAAGTGAAAGCTTATTAGGGTACAGTGAAAAAAAAGGCACACAGTGTGAAAAAAGCACGAAATGTCAACTTTAATATTGAAATTTCCACTTTAATCACGTAGTTTATTTTGCCATTAAAGTAGAACATCATAAACTTCATCTTAAAATCGTTTAATTTACTAGTTTCTCAAATCCCATCATAACTAAAGTAGCACATTAAATGCTTTGTTTTGTATTTGATCTTATATGTGCGCTATGTGCCTGAATCACTACGTGCTCTTCCTCCGACAGGACACAGAATCCATTACGTTCATAATATTACAGCTCTCTGATTAATTAAAATACTGAGAAGTATACGTGATATAATTTTCATGATGATATAAGTTAAAGCACGGTTATTAAACATGGGAACACAGTGGCACAGTGATTGTTCATGTCTTACAGCAAGCTGCTTGCTGCGCCATGCGCGACCTTCAATGAAATGCTTTATTACAGAAGTACTGTCTTTTTCAAACGTACTAACCCCCAATTCCTGTCCTTATTTTTCTTTCTCCAAATACCCAATCGCCACACAATCAGCTCTGTAATAGACGTTAAGCCATCTGTAAGCTTAGAACGCCGATTCTTCAAAACTTTTAAGAAACATCGAAATATCTTCGTAATGTTTAATTATTCTATCCATCTATCCTTCCAGTGTCGCGCCAGCCACAGCATGAATACAGCGCGAGGAGGAACAAACCGTGAACGAAGCTCAAGCTCGCTAGCGCTGCGGCATCGTGTAGTTAAAGTTATTTTATCTGTATAATATAATCAACATATCTTGCTGCATTTCATCTTAAAAATGATATCGCCATCATATGTAAATACGCGCTTTATAAAGTGGCTCAGGTTGTGCAATATTATAACTGTATCATAAGTACAATTACCTCACGGTAACTTGCAAGTGCAAACAGTTCTACAAGGAGCACTTGATGGACTGATTGAGTGCATTTATAGTTCTTGGGATGAAACTGTTTGTGAACTGCGAGGTCCAAACAGAAATGGCTCTGAAGTGTTGGTCGGATGAGAGCAGTTCAAATAGCGAATGGCTGAGGCAGCTAGTGCTTGATGCTGTACCCCGATAATTCTCTTTCCGCTCAGCTGCTGTAGATCTGTGATTCACACTCAGATACAGTGATATAAATACTCCGAGTGGTGCAGTGCAAGTAATATGGAAAAATATGATCTGCTGTGGCAACCCCTAACAGGAGCAGCTGACAGAAGAAGAGGAAGGTGCAGTGAGAGTAACAACGCTAAAGCAGTTATGGTATTAAGAATAGTTTGACCATTCTGTGGACCATTATATTGTTACAGGTTAATTACAATCAGATGCATTAAATTTATGAACGATATGCGGTTAATTTCAGTGTATCTGATAAAGCCGCCGTCGTCAATGTGGATCTAAGAAAGGGTAACCACGCAGGAACAGTAGCACTGCTTTGACGCTGGGTGCCGCCAGTCTGCAAAACCAAGCGGAGAACTTGCGTACGACAGGGTATGAGGTACCGTGGAAAAGTGCGTGGCTTTATGTCAAGTGTAGGTTTTAAACATCGCGATATGAGCGTGGAAACGTTCTAACGCAACATTTCTGTGCGTACGCACCGTTTATACATGAGGCCCCAGATGCTGGGTTTCCTCCTTTTTAATGCTCTGCCAGGCCTTTACTGCAGCAGCTTTCAGTTGCTGTTTGTTTGTGGGCCTTTCTGTCCGAAGTTTAGTCTTCAACAAGTGAAATGCATGCTCAATTGGGTTAAGATCAGGTGACTGACTTGGCCATTCAAGAATTTTCCACTTCTTTGCTTTAATAGACTCCTGGGTTGCTTTGGCTGTATGTTTTGGGTCATTGTCCATCTGTATCATGAAACGCCGCCCAATCAATTTGACTGCATTTAGCTCGATTTAAGCAGACAATATGTCTCTGAACACCTCAGAATTCATTCGGCTGCTTCTGTCCTGTGTCACATCATCAATAAACACTAGTGTCCCAGTGCCACTGGCAGCCATGCACGCCCAAGCCATCACACTGCCTCCACCGTGTTTAACAGATGATGTGGTATGCTCTGGATAATGAGCTGTTCCACGCCTTCTCCATACTTTTTTCTTGCCATCATTCTGGTAGAGGTTGATCTTGGTTTCATCTGTCCAAAGAATGTTTTTCCAGAACTGTGCTGGCTTTTTTAGATGTTCCTTAGCAAAGTCCAATCTAGCCTTTCTATTCTTGAGGCTTATGAGTGGCTTGCACCTTGCAGTGCACCCTCTGTATTTACTTTCATGCAGTCTTCTCTTTATGGTAGACTTGGATATCGATACGCCTACCCTCTGGAGAGTGTTGTTCACTTGGTTGGCTGTTGTGAAGGGGTTTCTCTTCACCATGGAAATGATTCTGCAATCATCCACCACTGTTGTCTTCCGTGGACGTCCAGGTCTTTTTGCGTTGCTGAGTTCACCAGTGCTTGCTTTCTTTCTCAGGATGTACCAAACTGTAGATTTTGCCACTCATAATATTGTAGCAATTTCTCGGATGGGTTTTTTCTGTTTTCGCAGCTTAAGGATGGCTTCTTTCACCTGCATGTTGTCTGTTCACAGCAAATTCTTCCACATGCAAGCACCACACCTCAAATCAACTCCAGGCCTTTTATCTGCTTGATTGATAATGACCTAACGACGGACTTGCCCACACCTGCCCATGAAATAGCCTTTGAGACAATTGTCCAATTACTTTTGAGCCCCTGAAATGAAGGGATTGTGTTAAAAAATGCTTTAGTTGCCTCACCTTTTTATGCAATCATTTTGTTCACCCCACTGAATTAAAGCTGAAAGTCTGCACTACAACTGCATCGGAGTTGTTTCATTTAAAATTCATTGTGGTAATGTACAGAACCAAAATTATAAAAAAGTTTTCTCTGTCCAAATATTTATGGACCTAACTGTAAATGATGTCGTTATTGTTATCAAGTCTCCAGAACCACCATCAGTGGCATTTCCATGCCAACAGATTATTTGGAAGGTATGCCAGAAAGAAGCCTTTTCTGTCAGTTATCCACAAACATAAGCGCCTGGAGTTTGCAAAACGTTACTACATCTTTGACTGGAACCATATTCTATGGTCTGATGAAACAAAAATTGAACTTTTTGGCAACACGCAAAGTAGGTTTTATGTAAAAAGAAGGATGGCTATAAAATATACTGTGAAATATAGTGGAGGTTCTGTGATGTTGTGTGGCTGTTTTTCCTCCAAAGTACCTGGAAACATTGTTAGGGTACATGGCATCATGGATTCCATGAAATATCAGGAGATTTTAAATCAAAACCTGGCTGCCTCTGCCAGGTAACTAAAACTCATCATTGGATCTTCCAGCAGGATAATGATCTGAAACACATGTCCAAATCAACCCTGCAATGGTTAATTGACCACAAAATCAAAATTCTGCCATAGCCATCTCAATTCCCTGACCTGAACCTTACAGAAAATGTGTGGAGTGAGAAGACAGTACACAGGAGAAGGCCTAAGACCCTGAATGATCTGGAGAGATTATGTAAAGAAGAATAGTCTCAAATGCCATGCTCTGTATTCTCCAACCTTATAAAAGGTTATAAGAGAAGACTGTGCTGTTATATTGGCAAAGGGAAGTTGTACAAAGTATTAAATGCAGGGGTGCCACCAATTGTGGCACGTGTTTTTGCTAAAAGTATTTATTTCTTGAGGAGGGCTGTTTTTCTTTGAATGAACTTGTTTCAATTAAAAGTCAGATGTTTCTCATTTCTTCAGTACAAGATGACAGTTCTTCAGCAGTGATTTTTGTCTACCCCTTCTTACTAATTATTAAAAGGGGTGCCAATAATAGTGGAGGGCACTGTATTTTATACTTACATGTTTATAGATATTAAAGGGGTAACACTACATTCTCATACTTGACAGGGTTTGGTGCAAGTCAGAAACCAATGCTTGACATAATGCCATCCATTGCTGAGGCTACTTCTGCATACTTCCAAGCTTACATAGGGCTAATTCTGAATTACCAATTAACCTCTGGGGATGTAGGAGAAAAAATAAACAACCCAGAGGAAACCCCGCAAATACGGAGAAACAGAACAAATAAAAGTATGCATTCATCTGTAGATCACCACAATAAGAGGATCAGACAAAATCCACAGTGAAAATGACCAAGCACAAAACTCCAACAGAGAAGGCTGCATCTTTTGAGGAAACAATGCTGATCTCCCCTTCACATGATACTCAAGGACAGGTTCTTATTCATCCACCATTGGCTCAGTTTTCAATATTATTTTGACAGCTCAGGCCACAGTTCAAGCATATGACTCTGGAGTTGTGAGGTAGCAGTGCCAACTACTGCTTTACTATACCCACGGTTTTCAAACTGTGGTACGCGTACCACTGGTGGTACTTCAAGTCATGCCAAGTGGTCCTCGTGTGGTCCTTTATTTTCCACGAATCGATGTTGCTAGAATGCCAATATGTTGCATATAATCATATATAGTATAAGTATACTACTGTAAATGCGTGGAAGACTCCAAGCCGCCCATTTCCTTAATTAGTTTAATATCACTTTAACGTCATAATTATAGTGATTATAGTGATTATAGTGACTTTTTCTTCAAAACAACACGGGCGTAAATTAACGGTTCATTGACAGTGGTACTTCAGTTTACTGGTCCTCGCGGAGTGGTACTTGTTCAAAAAAGTTTGAAAACCATACTATACCACCCAAAACTGATAACCCCTTACTGTACATAAACAGATTCTTTTTAACAAAAAGAGTGCAATATAGCAAAGAACATTTTTGTAAGTTTATGTAAACATGAGAGTAATTTACTCATTAACTAACTGCAATAACATGCTCAGCATGTAACTTTTCATAAAGGTTCTTATAAAACACTGAATGATCAGCTAAACACCTTCAATATATACATATAAAATATCTATATATTTACATAGCATCTCCTTCTCTATCTCTATAGAGACAGACAGACAGATAAAACGTCTGCTCCACAGTTTAAAATTACAAATCAAATGTGATTAAAGTGCACATTGCAGAGTTTAAGGCAATTTGCATACAGTTTGGGCACATCATGTAGAAATGACAACACTTTTTCTACACGATGCCCCCATTTCAGGGCACCATAATGTTTGGAACATACAATGGTACGAATATTAAAGCAGTTATATTTAGTTCTTTGTTGCATATTCCTTGCATGCAATGACTGCTTGAAGTCTGGATATCACCAGGTGCTGAGGATCTTCTTTGGTGATGCTCTGCCAAACCTTTAATGCAGCCATCTTCACTTCATGCGTGTTTTGGGGGTTTGTCCTGTTTTCTCTTCAACTTGCTCAATTGGATTTAAATCAGGTGACTGGCTTGGACTTTCAAGAATTTTCCATTTTGTAGCTTTGAAAAACTCCTGTGTTGCCATAACAATATATTTGGGACCATTATCTTGTTGTCGGATGAAGCACCATCTAATGAGTTATGAGGTATTACTGGAACTTGAACAGATGTAGTTACATTATTAATGAAGATAGGTGTGCCATTATGTGTGGCAGCCATACATGCCCAAGCCGTAACACCCTTAGCATCGCGTGTAAAAGATGAGGTAGTATGCTTTTGATCTTGGGCAGTTCCTTTCTATCTCCACACTTTGCTCTTGCCATCACTCTGATACAGGTTCATCTTTGTCTCGTCTGTCCACAAGATCTTTTAAAAAAATTCTGCAGGCTCTTCTAAGTAATTTTTTGCAAACAGTAATCTGGCCATCCTGTTTTACTGGCTAACTAGATATTTGCATCTTGGAGTGTGGGCCCTGTATTTGTTTCATGAAGTGTTCTGCACACAATAGTCTCTGAAACATACACATCTGCTTCCTGAAGACCTTTTGTGATGTGTTTCGCTTTACCATAGTGAGGATTCTTCCATCATCAGCAGTGGAGGTCTTCTGTGGCCTACTAGTCCCTTTACAATTACTGAGGTTACCAGTGCATTCTTTCTTCTTAATGATATTCTAGACAGCTCATTTAGATAATGCTAAAGTTAAAGTAATGTCTCTAATGGTTTTACTCCTGTTATTCAGCCTCATAATGGCTTCTTTGACTTTCATTGCCACAGCTTGTGCCCTCATGTTGAACAATGGCAACTACAGACTCCAAAGGGTTGAAGCAAGCCGAGGTATCTCATGAAGCAATTAATCACAAACACCTGTGATGCCAATTGTCTCAAACATTATGGTGCCATTAAATGAGGAGATCATGTTTAAAGAGTGTTGTCATTTTTACATGCTATGACTGAAATGTATGAAAATATCTTTAAATCAAAGTCTATAATATGCACTTTAAATCAGGTCTGAATTGTAATTTTAAACTGTGGAACAGAAGGGTAAATCAAGGAAAAATGTGTCTTTGTCCTAAACATTATGAAGGGCACATTCTATTTTAACATGTTTAAAAACCGTGTTCTTCTTTTTATATATATAAAAAATATACACAAAAATACATGCGCATACACCATTGCATTTTCAACCCTGATTAATCCTGAGCAGGGTCATGGGGTGCTGGAGCCTAGCCCAGCAGTGATAATATATATTGTATAAGGCACATAAGACACAAGCAAAGCATTTTTTATCGAGCTGTACGGAATGATTCACATAATTTAAAGCAACATAAAAAGGTTAGTACCCTCCCCAGTGATCCATGGGAAAGTTTCAAGAATATGGGCAACAGGACAATATTGTGTTGAAGTAAGGAAATATTGTGATGAACTTAATGACTGTTTGTACCTGAAAAGAAGATTTAAGAACAGCAAAAACTGAGTGACAACTATAAAAAGTCTTACTTTTCTGAATTATTTTATATTTTTATATAAATAACTCTTAACAAAATTTTATAATACATTATTTATCTTACAGTATCACACCTTTTCAGGTGTTGCCTTTAATGTCCAAGCTACCCATATGAAATAAGTGTTATAACTTTGAAAGTCCTAACTTCTTCAATGGAAAGGGAAAAGTGTAGTTAAGGAATTCCTGGTGCAGAAACATCTATATCACTGTTACTCTTGACAGCTGCCATTGGAAGCCGATCTCCCAAGTCACTACTGCGAGCACAGCGGTATAAGTCCCTGCAAAAAAAATAATAATTTGAAACTGGTCAAAAGGTAACACAAAAAATTAAATTACTAACAAAATGAAGACCATATAATTATTTAACAAGGCACAGTTGAATAACATTATATTTACTATTTATTTGATTGAGCTATTTTATCACACTTTTTCTTAGCTGACAAATCTTGTTACACAAAGAGTGAGACAGAAATGCTAACATGCCAACAAAATGCAGTTTTCCGATACACTTTTTTTTTTTTTTTTTTAACTTTTACTCTATACAATTAAAGAAAAGTTACTGAAACGGAATAGAACAGTCCACATATCTTATGCACCCATGTACCCTGTGTGATGTTTGTGTGCAGATCTGTAAATGTCTGCTATTCCTATCCATGAAGGAACAATTCTCAAATATATAGGACACTCTTGCTACAATTACTGCCCTAAAAAATCAGAACCCATATTAATATGGAAAAATTTGTTTATGGGAACCAGCATGTTACTAGTATTCCTTTTTTTTCCTCCCATTTCAAGGGCATGTCATAAGAAATTGAAAGGTAGAAATTTTGTTCAAAATATTTTGGTTATTTCCAAAACTTTTTGGTTTCCTATTATTTTAACTTTGCTCTAGTTTGGTGTGTAACACCAACACAGTGTTAACACTAACACTTTTTTCAGGAAAAAAAAAATTAAAACTTTTTTGATTAAAAGTGTTGAGTAATAAATATATAGATCAAATTTGGTTTGAAATGTTTTGTGAAATTCTCAACCAATTCTGAGCAATGGAAAAATTAAAATCATGAGTGAAAACAGTTGCCATGTTCAGTAAGGAATACCATATTCATATACAGTGCCCTCTCTCATTTAACCAAGCTTTTGTCAAGTTTATTTTTGTCTACTGAGCACTGATACTAGCTTCAATACTTATACATCTGGACAACTGAATATAGTCATGTGAAAGAATGGAGCGTGAGATCGACAGGCGGATCGGTGCGGCATCCGCAGTAATGCGGGCGCTGCATCGGTCTGTCGTGGTGAAAAAGGAGCTGAGCCGCAAGGCGAAGCTCTCAATTTACCAGTCGATCTATGTTCCTACCCTCACCTATGGTCATGAGCTATGGGTAGTGACCGAAAGAACGAGATCGCGAATACAAGCGGCTGAAATGAGTTTCCTCCGCAGGGTGTCTGGGCTTTCCCTTAAAGATAGGGTGAGAAGCTCAGTCATCCGGGAGGGGCTCAGAGTAGAGCCGCTGCTCCTCCGCATCGAGAGGAGTCAGATGAGGTGGCTCGGGCATCTGATCAGGATGCCTCCTGGACGCCTCCCTGGTGAGGTGTTCCGGGCACGTCTAACCGGGAGGAGGCCCCGGGGAAGACCCAGGACACGCTGGAGGGACTATGTCTCTCGACTGGCCTGGGAACGCCTTGGGATTCTCCCGGAAGAGCTAGAAGAAGTGGCCGGGGAGAGGGAAGTCTGGGCATCTCTGCTCAAGCTGCTGCCCCCGCGACCCGACCTCGGATAAGCGGGAGACAATGGATGGATGGAAAAAGTAAATACATCCAATGAAATAGGTTTTCTTTTTTAACATAAATGGAAATGTCAAGATAAGATCTTCATTTAAACAGTATATACTGATAAAGGCAATTTATTGCCACATCTACATTTGTAGTCCACTATACAGGGTGAGTCAAAATTATGTTAACATTTGAATGGCGGAAACAATTTATTCACAAAACATACCTCATATTTGCAAGATGATTTACAGGAATGTCTCAACCTGTTCACCATCATATTCAACACATGTACCCGATGTGGCAAAAAACTTGTCCATAAAAATTGTATACAAGTACATAAATAGCAGTACCATTAGTGTTAACATAATTTTGACTCACCCTGTATAAGTTATATAAACATACATAAAACATTAAGTACACCTCTATATTTATTAGTGCTCAAATACCAAAAATTACAATCCGGTACAGAACTTGTCTCATTATCAGACATTTAGTTTGGTTTTAAGTGTGTATTATTATTAATGTGTATTATTATTAGGATCTACAGGTAGTTTTTGCACTGTTAATGTCAAAGTGCATGAGTTTACTATTAGAAAGATTATGCACAAATTTGATCAACATGGGAGGTGTGCTAAGAGGAAAGCTTTGCTATCTAAAAAGAACATCAGGGCAAGACTGAAGTTTGCCCATGAACACCTAGACAAAGACTGACTACTAGAACAATGTGCTTTTGAAAGAAGTGGCAAAGATGCTGTTATTTAGCCACAGTACCAGAAGGCATGTTTAGCAAAAACCAAAGACAACTTTGATCAGAAGAACCCGATACCAACTGTAATTCTAGGTGGTGGAAATGTTATGATTTGGGGGTGCTTTGAAGCATCAGGGCCTAATCGCTCACCATCTCAGAATCCACTGGAAATTCTTCAATGTCAGAGAGTGCTTGGGCATAATGAGACCGTCTTTCACAGAGTAGAAGCTCAAATGAAAGTGCACCTTGCAAAACGAAAATTACTCTAAACCCACCAAAAGTAATCCACCAAGGAATGTCTGAAAAAAAAAAAAAGAAATCGAAGGCTCCGGAATGGTCTAGTCAAAGCCCAGGTATGAATCCCATGGAGATGCTGTTGGGTTTTGGGTGAACGGGCTGTGCTTGCAAGACAACCTTCAAACAATGCACAAGTGAAAGAATCCAGAATGGAGGAGTGGGAAAATCTGAACTGCTAGTTTGCAGCACAGCTCAGCGAGGAAAGCTGATTTTTCTCTTTCTTGATAAGTCATTATATTTTTTTGTATAGGTGTATGTAACATACTAGGGGTCAGAACACAGACAGCAGAACAGGGCGGGCCACATGGGTCTGGGCTACATTTAGCCTAATATTAATCAGAAATTTGAGCAAAACTGAATTGGTTTTACTTCATAAAAATAATTGTGAAAGTATGCTGTTTATCAACAAGTGAAATATGTGCCACTGAGACCGGAAGAATGGTGTTCAATATATATACTATGAATTGAATGTCCAGGAGAGGCTCCTCATGGCACCAATACTTTCTGCCAAATGTAAACACTGCTGTTAGTTCAGTGACACAATAGATTTTAGAAGCGACACAATGAGGGGACTATACCTTCCATCAGTCAGCTGGAGTGAGGTGTGGCTAAAAGGTGACAGGGATTGCATAATGCTGGATTTCAGGAGTCTACATTTTAGGCAGGCAGCATGCACAGACCCTGCTCATGTTTAATTACTAATACCGTATGGAAATTTAGCAGACACACAACTAATTACTGCAGTGTCAATTATCTCACATATTGTCACTCTTCTATTCTGCATTACAATTATCTCCACGGTGGCCACATTTTCTTCCGTCATCGATAATGTCCATGACTCTAACTAATCTTTGAGAGATGTCCTGCCATGATGTAATTCGTACTATTGTGGGTCAGCTGATTGCTGTTAACAGTCACCACAGATGTGTGTTGAGAATGGAAAGATATCTTTAGTTATTCACCTGACAATTACAAATATGAGATAGTGACCCCAACACTGACGATCTGTAGAAAGAATATAATAATACCCTTGATAATACTACTTACAACCAAGTTTTGGAAGACAGTAAGAAATGTATCACATCATTTGAATTGGATCTCAAAACACCAACAAAAGAAATCTGATAGAGACACTAATGATCATACTGTGGGCTATGTGTTTAAATAGTTATAGAGTAGAAAACAATAGAGAAACTGGAAAAATCTGCACATACAGTGGTGTGAAAAACTATTTGCCCCCTTCCTGATTTCTTATTCTTTTGCATGTTTGTCACACAAAATGTTTCTGATCATCAAACACATTTAACCATTAGTCAAATATAACACAAGTAAACACAAAATGCAGTTTTTAAATGATGGTGTTTATTATTTAGGGAGAAAAAAAATCCAAACCTACATGGCCCTGTGTGAAAAAGTAATTGCCCCCTTGTTAAAAAATAACCTAACTGAGGTGTATCACACCTGAGTTCAATTTCCGTAGCCACCCCCAGGCCTGATTACTGCCACACCTGTTTCAATCAAGAAATCACTTAAATAGGAGCTGCCTGACACAGAGAAGTAGACCAAAAGCACCTCAAAAGCTAGACATCATGCCAAGATCCAAAGAAATTCAGGAACAAATGAGAACAGAAGTAATTGAGATCTATCAGTCTGGTAAAGGTTATAAAGCCATTTCTAAAGCTTTGGGACTCCAGCGAACCACAGTGAGAGCCATTATCCACAAATGGCAAAAACATGGAACAGTGGTGAACCTTCCCAGGAGTGGCCGGCCTACCAAAATTACTCCAAGAGCGCAGAGACGACTCATCCGAGAGGTCACAAAAGACCCCAAGACAACGCCTAAAGAACTGCAGGCCTCACTTGCCTCAATTAAGGTCAGTGTTCACGACTCCACCATAAGAAAGAGACTGGGCAAAAACGGCCTGCATGGCAGATTTCCAAGACGCAAACCACTGTTAAGCAAAAAGAACATTAGGGCTCGTCTCAATTTTGCTAAGAAACATCTCAATGATTGCCAAGACTTTTGGGAAAATACCTTGTGGACTGATGAGTCAAAAGTTGAACTTTTTGGAAGGCAAATGTCCCGTTACATCTGGCGTAAAAGGAACACAGCATTTCAGAAAAAGAACATCATACCAACAGTAAAATATGGTGGTGGTAGTGTGATGGTCTGGGGTTGTTTTGCTGCTTCAGGACCTGGAAGGCTTGCTGTGATAGATGGAACCATGAATTCTACTGTCTACCAAAAAATCCTGATGGAGAATGTCCGGCCATCTGTTCGTCAACTCAAGCTGAAGCGATCTTGGGTGCTGCAACAGGACAATGACCCAAAACACACCAGCAAATCCACCTCTGAATTGCTGAAGAAAAACAAAATGAAGACTTTGGAGTGGCCTAGTCAATGTCCTGACCTGAATCCAATTGAGATGCTATGGCATGACCTTAAAAAGGCGGTTCATGCTAGAAAACCCTCAAATAAAGCTGAATTACAACAATTTTGCAAAGATGAGTGGGCCAAAATTCCTCCAGAGCGCTGTAAAAGACTCATTGCAAGTTATCGCAAACGCTTGATTGCAGTTATTGCTGCTAAGGGTGGCCCAACCAGCTATTAGGTTCAGGGGGCAATTACTTTTTCACACAGGGCCATGTAGGTTTGGATTTTTTTTTCTCCCTAAATAATAAAAACCACCATTTACAAACTGCATTTTGTGTTTACTTGTGTTATATTTGACTAATGGTTAAATGTGTTTGATGATCAGAAACATTTTGTGTGACAAACATGCAAAAGAATAAGAAATCAGGAAGGGGGCAAATAGTTTTTCACACCACTGTAAACCTTTTGTGAACATCTTACGTGGTTTAAAGAATGATCCTGGTATTCCCATATTGCCAGCAAATAAGGGCGGTGCGATTGTAGTAATGGATACATCACTGTATTTACACGAAAGGTCTCAGACAATTAAGTGATACTTCATGCTACGAGATACTACGCATGACCTTTTTTCTGTAAGCAATTCTGCAATTATTTAAGCTGTGGTTACTAAAACTATTAATGATGAAATTGCTAGATTCTTATGCAAATCAATATTCATGCACTTCTGTTTTTTTATCTTTTACCTAAAATACATAAAAATCTTATTAACCGTCCTGGTCATTAAATAGTTTCTGTGATTAATTAAACACTACAATCATTAACTCAATCTAATGATTTCAATATTATACCTTTTGTGTCATTATGACGTTCCTACGTTAGAAATTCAGCAAACTTTATACGTCATCAACTGGAGACTCAGCATAAAGATGGCCTTATTATGGAACCAATCGATATAGCTTCATTGCACACAAACATCTCAAGATGCTACACTATTCATAGTTCAAAACACTTTATTACAACTCTCTGGTTACCAATTAAATCTGATTGACTTTATTGCCCAAATTATGCATACTGTTCTACACTGAAATTTTTTTGTATTTAATTTAGAGCGGATGTTGACTTTTTTCGAAATTGAGGGGTAGAAGACATAAATCAGCTGTAAAATGAGACAAAACTTGCAGTTACGTTTTAGTTCCACTCTTTTTGCTATAATGAAACTTAGCTTAGTTGATTTGACCGGGATTCCTTGCACGTGAATGAATAGTGAAGAGCAAACAACCTCTAAAATGGCACTGACATCTAGTGAGAGACCAAAGCAAATGCGCAATGCAAAACACTCCATGGACGATGTTTTGTGTATTATCGCTGAGTCAGACTCTGACTTGTCAGATGCCAATTTTGATGCAATGATCTGGAGATGGAGATTGAAAACGAAAGTGAGGTACCAGCATCATCTGCTCAGTCCCTAGCCAATTGTGATGCTGAATAAGTTTGTGTAGCTGATGCACCTACAGCAAAGTATGCCTGGGAGGACCGCTACTTAGGATGACAAGAGGTATAAACCAGATTGTCACACTGCGCCTACCACCGGCGCCCACCTGCCATGCAAAGACAGCCAGGCAGACAGCCTGCCGTACATTCCTGCCAGCTACTGCCAGAGACGCTGAACAGGCGCCAACAGCAGCCACAGTAAGCAGCAATGGATGTTTTATGGTGATTTATGTGTGAAATTATTGGTTTATGTGCTTTTCAGAAAACTAAGATTTTTGGAAAAAATATTCTGCCCTCAAAGAGTTAATAAGAGCTTTTACCGTCAACATAGAAGAAACACAGTGGGAGCTGTCTTTTGCCAAAACATTGCAAATATATATGTCTCAGTTTTTGAACAACAATTTCTTTACTCATCAAATAATCCATTTGTTAATCATATAGTGTTTTGACTTTGTTATACTGATGATATATTTCTGATTTGGAAGGGTACTTTAGATAACTTAACAGTGTTTTCACGTGATATTAATACATGTAAATAAAATTCTAATTCATCTTTCACACTTAATTATAAAATAAATTCTCTCTCCTTTCTTCACGTTACTATTTATGTTCATATTGATGTCTTTCAATTTTCCTTATAAAGGAAACCTACTAACTGCAATATGCTTTTATATGCCTCTAGCTTTCATCCTAGGTCTTTGGCTAACAATTGAACAGTGTCTAAGCTTTTTCGTATATCCACTGAATTTGTTCCAAACAAGATGATTTGTCAGGCTAAAGATACATAAGGTCATTTCTTACAAAGGAGTTACACTAAAATGTTAAGACTGCATTTAAATGTGCACTGTTTATAAAAAGAGAACTTTTACTTACACCATAGATGAAACCTATATTCACTATAAGAATTGTTTTCAGTCTTATTCAAGTTATGCTAATCAGATTAGACATCATTCTTAAACATTGGCACATTTTAAGACTACAGCCTAATTTCTCTGAACCACCACTATTTGGCTTCTCTTGTGGCCATAATATTCGTAACTATGTAGTCAATTGCTTACATACCTCTTTCTCCACATCCCCTTTTAAAGTTTCAATTAAATTGATCCTGGACATTTTCCTTGTTTATACTGCAGTTCTTATGCAAATGTCTTGAAAGGAAACAAATTCCTCACTACACTCATTACACCCAAACATAGATCCAATTGCAGTTCTAAAGGTGGTCATGCCTATTGCTTTATGTAGGAAAAAAATCATGTACAATTCAATAAGTTTGCATTTTTCAATTGTTTCCTTCGTGGTAAATATATCGGAGTAATTTTTTTGATTGACATGATACTGTACTGCTGTGTGACTTACATGGTATCTCATTACTATTTTTCGAAGCATTTTTTTTCATCTTTTTGTATGCATTTCTTTGTGTTTTTTCTTTATAGTGATTTATTTTGAAATATGTGTTGAAATGTAAATGATTTGTATATTTAATAATATAAATCTATCATGATGTTTGGTATATTATATCACCATTATATACAGGCACTATTTAAAGAAAGATAAAATCTCTATATGTCTACATATGTAAAAAAAAAAAAAAAAAAAAACATTTTTCACATGACTGTATGCAACATGCAACTCTAGAAGGATATTTTAAAATCTAAGGAAGAAAAAGTGGTACAACCTGATCTAACAATTTCAATATGTGTAGGTAAGTTCTAAGGACTTTACCATCTCTAAGTGAAAGTATACAAAAACTTGACTTATCATATATTAGTGTCTCACTAAAGGAATGTTTTTATAAAAAAACCTACTGTAAAGACACTGAAATTGATATATATTTTTCATACTATGAAATGTTTCCTAACCACTGCCTGAATAGCAGAGGAAGCAAATCTGGCTCGCACATAGACAGATAATGGCCCAACATAATAAAGAGTGCTTTGTAAAAATAGCAACACTCGCTGAATGCGGTGGCTACGTGATGAAGTGCAATTCACATACAAATCGCCTATACTCTGTTGCTCGCTTACAAGAGTTCCAAATGGCCACTAGAAGCAAAATCAACACAAAACTTGTGTGCTGTGAGCTTCTACGGCCAAGTAGTTGGACAGAAGTCTTAAGATCACTATGTGCAATGGTAAGTATCAGATGGAGTCATGTAAAGCAAGCAGCTACTGGACTCTGGAGCAGTGGAAACATTCTCTGGAGTGAAGAATAAGGCTTCATTATCTGACAGTCTGATGGACAAATCTAGGTTTGGCAGATGCATGGAGAATGCTGTGTACTGTAAAGTTTAGTGGGAAAGGAATAATAGCCTCCTGGTACTATTAAAGATGCAGCATAGACAGACATTTAAAAATATTGTGCAGAGGTAGGAGAAGAGGGCACAAATTGGTCCCCAATTTACATTGAAGTGAGGGACAGATGATTACCATGTGATTTGGGGAAATGGAAAAAAAGAGAGAGAGATCAGTGTTGGAAAGGAATAAAATAAACAGACAATGTTTCACTGTCGCATCTCAAACAATGATGAGAGGAAGGTGTGGTACCAGTAACAGAAGAATTATGGCATTTCATTTCTTAATCCAACTGTTTAGAGGGATTACTTTTAGAGGCTTCTTTTTAACTAGGAAGGAAGTCCATCTAGTAGGACTATTAAAAGTATTCCTGTTTTTCCCAATTACTTTTTTATCACACCAATGGACTGTATATTTAGAAAGTGATTATATTATTTTTGAGGAAGGAACATAATTTAATAAACAATAGTCCTGTTATTTGCACCCAGAAAAACTTGCTAGAGTGTCCGTGTGGTTCGGCTCATGAACTACAAAATGCCTGGTAGTTTCATATGCGCTGGTCCTTTGGTACAGAGCATCACATGTAAATACTTACCTTACAACTTTGTGTAAAATAATATAGATAACCACACTAAACAGACATCCGATTTTCTCTCTTATCAACAACAATGGAAAATAACCAGCAGCGTACAAAGGCACAAACCAGCCTTGGACAGATTAGGTTTGACCGTTTTTCGCATCCTTACCACTTGCATCACACAAAGAAAAGCAACATTGTTTACTTCATAATGCCTTAAAAGAAACTACTCCCATCCTGCAGATTTTGCTGAGAAGTACTTTTTGACTTTTGTAACTTTACATATCTACATATTCTGCTGATCTGATCATTTTGCATTGTCCTTTAGTATAAAAATTTCACTTTTAATAGTTTTCTAAAAGGTAAATCTCATCTTGACTCGGTTATAAGCTAATGATAAAATTCTACATATATATCTGCATATCTATGAACGCTCTTAAGAGTTACCTGCCATGCTTTTTTGCAGTAATAACAACATGTTGCTTTTCCCCATTAGAGCAACAAAGGTGACAATGAACATGTCTTGCTCTTCGCAGTACTGGCTGCACAATTCTTGGCCAATGACTAGTGTTGTCTGCCGGTCCGCGCTGAAGAATTACAAATGAGAACTTTTCCAGCTTATTTTCAGAGTTCTTAAACAAAAAACAAACATAACATTAGCAGACTAATACCTACTTAAACTAAAAAAAAAAAAAAAAAAAAAAAAAAAAAGAAGACTTGTACTAATTGTTTTTTATATTTATTACATCTAAAAACTGTAATACTATATGTAAATAGGCTAAATGTTTAATTTTAAAAAATTATTACTTTTTGCTTCTGTATACCAGTATCTTAAATGTAGAATTAAACACCAAGAGACTTTAAAATAATAAATCTCCAATTTCCTTGACCAACAGTTAAAAAAAGAATCAGTCATTATTTAAAACATACTTACCGAATTTAGGCTCAGTCGACGATAGGATTGTGCAAAGTTACAGGGTAAAACAACTTTTCCTACCAGCTTGGGGCAAGACAGAGCATGGGGACACTAGGGTGGAGGAAAAAAAAAAGGGAATAACATTAGAAAATAATGAGATGCATATAAAAGGCCAACGGGCAACATGTGAATGTAGGAATACTTACTGGAGCAAAAACAGAGACATCCCAGTGTTCCTTGGTTAGCTCATCTTCTTCCTGTAACTAGTTTAAAAAATATTCTCTACTTAAGGACAATTATAATTTATTTATTCATATGTATAACACTGTAATATTTCATTACTTTAATTTTTGACACTGCACCGCACAGAGATTAGATACAATATCAAAGTCTGTACAGACATTCAAGTAGCAGTGTAAGTTTTACTGCAAGACTTGTTTGAGAAATATTTTAACCGTCCCACTGACAGAAAAATAAGGTATATTTTATATTGTATTCTGGTGACTGAAATGTGCAAATTAGATTCTTAAAAAAGACTGATGCATTGAAAATGCCAGATCTCTTTAAATTTTTCCCCCATCTGCTGCTTGCGTTGTGACCAAGAGATCACATATATCCTATGGCTGAAAATACACATTCCTCTACTACCAAAACTGGTGCCAAATAAATGTCAAGCACAACAAACTAAGAAACAGACACTGGATGGAAAATAATAATTATATTCACTCATACCACCTTCTGAGCAGATTGTTAGCTTAAAAATATTGCAAATGTTAAGTTTTGCACTGCAATTTCAATCTGCAGCTCTGAAACTTTTTATATGCATATTTTTATGACTCAAAGAAACATATGAAAGGGGTATTATCTGTTTAGTGGTATCTGGCATATTTCTAATAATAAACTATTCTGGATAATTTAATTGTCACCATCTGAAAACAAGGTCTAGTAAAAGATATTTTTTACTTTGCCACAACTCAACTTGTTTAGTACTAGGACTTTATGAATTTAGCCACTACCTTCTGATACAGTACTGCCAATTTTATGGTGAATCCTACAGCTATAAACAGTTATACTCACAATATAAATGTAAATGTATAAATTCTAAGAGTTTCTTAGACAGTATATTCAACCTTAGGCCTCAGTGTATTATACTCGTATTAGTTTAACTGTATTGCTCTGACATGTTTCTCATACCAGGAACACCATAACAGTTCCTCAAATCTCCAATGTAATAACGCGCACATGATAAAATCTCTAATTCTACATGACCAAACTTGAAATAATAAAAGACATTTTGCACAACTCTAGACAGATTTCTCATTGTGTTGGTACAATTTTCATTAGACTATGGGAAGGTTGTAAGAATAGTTCACCAGTCAGCTCTATTCATTACTCTCTTCATTTTCTTATCTCGACAGTTAGTTTATACAAGTAACATTCGTGCATCTATAAAGGACAAGGTTAGTAAGAAGTAAGAATACAAGTTTAGTCAATTCACCAGTAAAGTTTTCCTTCTTTTGAAAAGTGATTTACATTTACTTATTTGGTGAATGCCTTTCACCAAGTCAAATTACAATGTTGGAGATACAATCTTTCTTTTGTTTTTCCAGTTGAAGCACAGACATCTCAGGGTTTGAAATCAAAAGCCTTAACCACTAAACCACACTGCTGGATGCCACAAAGCACGAAAATTATAGGACATAGGGCCAGCATGCAAGAGTCAGGCTAGCACCGAGGTGATAAAGCAATGTGTATTGTAATATTTGAGCAACTTGTTATTCACTATGTTTCAGTCACAGTGCTCTATAACACAATCTTCTTAGGTTTAGGGATAACTCTCAATATGGGAAGGGAGTTGTAAAATCTGACCATCCAAATCATGTGATTATTTGAGGAAGATGCTCATTTTCGCCAATCCAATTGTGCAAGAGAATAGTCTGAAACAACCATGTTGATGCCGTTTCCGCCACCTAACTCTCACCTCCAAAACTCAACTGCAGAATTCTTTTCAGTGTGGAAGTGGAAAGTACATAATCACAAGCTCCATGACCACATGTTGTTACTGTAGGCAATGTATACTGGCTATGAGGACATCATGGCTGAGGCTTTCTAGGGGTAGGAGCAGCATTTTCCATCCCACCTTGCCTGTACTTATATTTTTGCTTTTCTTATTGTGGTTACATTCTTATTTTCACTTCTCTATCATTTTCATGTATTTTTTTCACTATTATCACCATGTTTGTCCCCAGTTCATTTTTGACATACACAACAATATATGAGTACAGTCGACCCTTGATATACGACCGGCCTGACATGCGAACAACTTGCTTTATGACCAAAATTTTTGTTTTGAATTACGACCAACATCTTGCGTTATGACCCGAATGCGGTCACGTGTATCCGCTTGTGCGATTGTAAACAAACAGCCAAGAGCGTTTGTAAACGTCAGTCGGAGCCCAGATACACGTGTTTGTGGACATAATTTCGGTCAGTGCAGTGATTTATATAATTTATTTTGAGAATTGCTAAGGAATGAAGTGAAGGTAATGAAGGTAAAGAAAGCAATCACAATCGAAACGAAGAAGGAAATTGTGTGGAAATATGAGAGTGGTGTTCATGTGACCGATCTCGCTAATATGTACAGCATGTCGAAATCCACCATCTCGACAATTTTACAAAGAAAAGATTTGTATAAGGAAACTTCTTCCAAACAATAACCACCTTCCATTTCATTCTCCTCCTCCTTCCTTCCTGGAAGCCAAAGATGTCAACTTAAATGGTGAGTACAGTATGAAATTGTTGTTTCTGGTAGGCTAGGCACTTTTTATAACTTTTTGGTTAGTACATTAGAAAAATTATTGGTGTTTTTGGTAAATTATGCACATTATACTACCCTTTTCTATTAAAAAAAGTTAAGTAAGTGTTGCTGTGGGTGGTTCAGAACACATTAAGGACATTTCCATTATTTCTTATGGGGAAAAATAGTCTTGACTTACAACCAACTTGAGTTACAACCAGCCCTCGCGAACGAATTGAGTTCGTAAGTCAAGGGTCCACTGTATATTAATACAGTGAGTGCTCTGTCGTATTTATGTCTGTGAATTTTGTATATTTCTCACATTTATACTGACTGCAGTACTTTATACAGAGAGTATGGCTCTTATGAAAAGAATTACTATTTTTTTTACACAAGTATTAATGAAATGAAAAAAGAGTTATGTGCGTGGTTTACTATCTTTAAATGTTTTGACTGCATGTGATTAATACTTGGATTGAGTCTTTTTCACAGGTACTTTACAGTTGTGACAAATGCTTTAACTGCATTTAGAGTTCTGAGAATGGTGATTTTGGTGTGACAAAAGCATTAAAGGGATAGAGAAAAACTAAGAAAATATTTCTGCTAAAACAGAAGTATATCTTAATAAAACAGAGGGAATTGAATGAACGCAGTAAGCAAACTAGCTCTAACCTTTAATATCGTATTTCTAGCTTCCATGAGAACTTGGTGCCCTTCTTTTGTACCATTTTCAATAAGGACCTACAAAAAAAAAATATTAATGATTTATGAAAATTCAGTATCATACTGTATATTTAAAATTTACAGCACAATTTTAATTTAGCGTGATCCAATTCTTTATTTCAGTAATCCATCTCTATGAACAACTAATCAATTTCAGAAACATGGTAGCAAAGGCTGTAGGAAAACAACCCAACCCAGTGAACCTGTCTCAATGCCGCTTTTTCCTCACTTGAATCATGAATCTCTCTCTCTCTCTCTGTGGACAATTTCTCTTCTTCTCTAGTTGACCTTGCCCCTCAACATTTAATAAAAAATACATTATTAAAGTTCTAATGCTGTACATATTCATTCAAGCATTTGCATCAACAACAAATGTACTGCAGTGCACTGTAAAATACATGTTGTATAGAAAGGTGATTTCATTATGACTATTCTAAATAAAAAAAAAAAATTTTTTTAAAGTCAGCTAATTTACCGATGAAGTCATTTGCTTTGAAAAATCAGCCAATCTCAAAAAATAGTCGATTGATCGATGCACCCGTAATTTCTACAAATTCACCTTGCAGGCTTAAGTAATTCATTGAAATAATTTTATGATTAAAGGTCACTTGAATTAGTTTTCTTTTTTATTAAAACATCAAATTACCCTAGGTTCTTGTCTATAAGCCGGACTCATGTATAAGCCGGAGACCAAAAATCATACGAATTTTTAAAATAAAATCGTATCATAGATAAGCCGGACGTACTATAACCTATAACTAATAGAAGGGAGGGAGGTCAGTGGTCTCACTCGCACCCATTTAATTTCTTTAAGGGGGGAGAGAGTGTGAGATATTGGCGTCTCTCTCACTCCCCGCATGGCGCGGTTGGAGCGGACGGAGCGCGTTCTTTCTGCTCTGGGCGTCGCCGAGTCAACACGCACGCGTAGCGGTCATTTAAATTGTGATTTTATATGTAAGCATATTTAAATATATATCGCGGATTTTTTGCTGGTTCGCGGATTTCTGCGGACAATGGGTCTTTTAATTTCTGGTACATGCTTCCTCAGTTGGTTTGCCCAGTTGATTTCATACAAGGGACGCTATTGGCAGATGGCTGAGAAGCTACCCAACTTACTTTTCTCTGTCTCTCTTGCGCTGACTATCTGTGATCCTGACGTATGGGGATTGAGCAGGGGGGCTGTTTGCACACCTAGACGATACGGACGCTCGTCTAAAAATGCTGAAAGATTATCTTCACGTTGCTATCTTTTGTAAAGCTGATTCCTGAAAAGACATGCTGCACAGTGCTTCGCATACTTAAAAGCTCGAAGGGCACGTATTGATTTTTGACTGAAAAACAAACTCTGTCTCTCTCTCTCTTCCTGCTCCTGACGGAGGGGGTGTGAGCTGCCGCCTTCAACAGCTTTGTGCCGCGGTGCTTCGCATACTTAAAAGCCAAACAGACATATTGATTTGTTTGCTTCACTCCTTTGAAGAGGAAGATATGTTTGCATTCTTTTAATTGTGAGACGGAACTGTCATCTCTGTCTTGTCATGGAGCACAGTTTAAACTTTTGAAAAAGAGACAAATGTTTGTTTGCAGTGTTTGAATAACGTTCCTGTCTCTCTACAACCTCCTGTGTTTCTGCGCAAATCTGTGACCCAAGCATGACAATATAAAAATAACCATATAAACATATGGTTTCTACTTCGCGGATTTTCTCATTTCGCGGGTGGCTCTGGAACGCAACCCCCGCGATGGATGTATAAACCGGACTTATGTATAAGCCGATATTCTATTTTTTCATTTTCACAACTTTTTTCCTTAGATAAGCCGTGGCTTATAGACAAGAACTTAGGGTAATGAAATTCTGTTAACATAAACAATTTTATTCCCATCTGAAATAATCAAAGAATGAAAGAACAAAGATATGAGTGCCAATAAAGTGAGCAGGCTTATTCGGACTGGGGCTTGATAGGAATGTTCTGTACGCATGGATCTGCATCATGCCGACATCAAAGGGAAATTTATAGAAAGTAAGGCACTGTATGTGAAAGTGTGGACATATACTCTATGAATGAACAATACAAAACTGTGATTACAGACAAGATTATAAAAATGATCCAGTGTATGTATGGTTTCTTTTAGAGAGAAAAACAAATGTAAAATGAAGAGAAAGAACTGGCTTAATGAAAATAATTTGTGCAATGAGGAGTGAATTGAGCATGTGAAGCAAAAGGTGGGTAATATAGGCACTGAGTCAATAGACTCAGGCAAAGACTTATTGCTTACAAAGGAATCTAAAGAACCATAAAACTGAATCAAGTAAAACTGAACTACAGCAAAATAACAGTACAAGTGTGGTACTCCAGATGACTCTCCTATATTTTCCATGAAATTGCTTAGAATATTTTCAGCATCTATGTTTAATGTTAAAAGGGGGGGATGCTGGCTTGGATACTCTAAGAAAAGGAAAGTTATATTCTATGTTGCAGTTTTGGGGACTCACCAGAAAAGACTGTGTTTTCCTCCAAAGAGTTTGAATAGTGGTGATTCGATCACTGGCACTAGGCAGTTCAATAAGAGAGAAGGCAGACACCACCAAGTCAAATTGAACCTGCACGGAAAAAAAAGATTTACAACTTTATAATAAATGTAATGCCTACCAATATGATGTACCATTTTAAAAGAATTTATCTCCATAGTTCTTTTCAAATTAAGCAAAATGTTAGACTATAAAGTGTATACTGTTTAAACAGGATATTCAATTTGTCAAAACAGAAATTATGCATGCAAAAAACAAAAGATGAAAACTGTATTCTTTACTGTAGCATCTTGATGCTTTATAAGCTCATCAGCAGCCATAGATAACATATGGACACATTACGATTCTGAACTCTAGCCCAAAAAAAAAAAAAAAAAAAAAACAGCTACTGCTAGTGGAGGGGACAGTAAATCTATGCAAACTACCAATGATTTCATCATTTAGTCATCTGGTATAGCTTGGCTACTGGTGTTCTTTGCAACTGATATAGGAGTTAATAAATGTACAAAACTCAAGTAAGCAAAGTTTTTGCCTACCATGAGGACTGCAGTGCTTCTAATTCTTGCCTACAAAGGTTACTGTGTTCAATTGGGCACAAAGAATATGTGTAGACAAAGAAGATAGAACATTAGTACAATAAATTCCTAATCTGTGGAAAAGTATTGCACACCAAATTAAAGAAATGTCCACAACTATAAGACTGTTTTGATTTAAATTTCTTGCTCATAATTATTAACCTCTTGGTAATAAATGTACAATTGTGCAATACACAATTTTTCTGCATGTCGTGGAGATTTAGTTAAGTACAAGAAGCATTAATAATGATAAAAAGCAAATATAAATTGTCAAGAGTTTAGATTTTTAGTTGTGTAGTATGAGATTAAATAAATTAAACTTCAAAATATATATGCTAAGGAAACAAATTACCCAAACAATGGAGCATCTCTTCACTGATTTTTCCAAAATGCTGAATTAAGAACTCAATTCTTTCTTGCAAGAAACTTTTCTTTAAACAGCCTGGTGACCAAGCCCTTAAGGAATTATTAAACATTTTTCTTGTCTTGGGGACTAAACTCACAAAGAACAAATCCAAAATAACAGGAGTGCAACCTACCCTAGGAAAACAACAATTATTTACAAGAACATTACTTAGATGGATATGATGGGAAAAAAAATCCAAAAACTGTTTTCTATTGTGAGGCACAGTAGTGGGTCAGATGATCGACCAGGTGTTACTAAAAGGAAAGTATACATTTTTGGAACTACTTTCCCCAATTACAAGTTTTGAGAAGTTAGAACTTAACCTGGCAAACAGACAGAAACCAGCCTATGAAGTTACTGTAAATACACTGAGCAATCTTTGATAGGGAGAGCTTGATTAGTCAAGCTCTCCTTGTTAAAGATTGCTCAATATATTTTAACTTCTTATGCAATTTGATGGTGCAGCCATTTAGCTACCCTGGCCCAGCCAATGTCAGTACGGCGTTTGCATGCTATTCCAATATATGCATTTTTTCCTTCCCCAATATTTTATATTCCAAAGACTTAGTAAATAAATAAATTGAAGACTGCAAAATGGGCACAGTATGAGTGAGTAGGGTAGTGTGCATAAGTGTGCTACGTGCTACTTTCTGTCCAATTCTGCAAGACGAGCACCTCCCAACTAAAACAGAGTTGGCAATTTCAATAACGGATTGATTTTATCCTTGTCATCTGTGCAGATTTAATGAATTCACTATATTATTTCTAAAGGTTTACCATATTATGCTAATTATAAAAAGACAGCACATTGTTCTTTCTAGTGGGACATCTTATAATAATAAAAAAAATTATCACTATTAATAGGTTCAACTATTAACTAATTTTAACAACTATGAAGGAAAACATACTGTATAACAAACATATTACCTTTGGTGACACAGGCAGAAACTGTCTAAAATATACACCCTTGATGTGAGGCTCTTGGGATTCACAGCCACCTAACAAAATATCAAAATCAAAATTAAGTTTCCAATACAATACAATATTTATTTCACTTGTTTAACCCCTTATGAAACCCATCCACAAAAACGGCTTCATCGCTTCACAGATAAGAAGAGGCTTCTTTAATTTTGATTCCTTCATTTTTTTAATTTCCCCTTTTGGTTTGCACAGTTATGAGTAAAAATGCTACAGTTACAGTGGCATGCAAAATTTTTGACAATCATGCCTAAAATATCTGTTACTGAGAATAGTTTAGTGAGTAGAAGATGAACTGATCACCATAAGACAAAGTTAAAGATGACATATTTCTTTCTCAGCATTTTATGCAAGATTAGTGCACTGTTTTTGTTTTGTACAATTGTACAGTGAAAATAGGAAATGAGCACCATGCAAATGTTTGGGCACCCCAAGATATTTTAGGTCTCAGATAACTTTTCCCGAGGTCTCAAACTTTAATTATCTCTTTGGGGTTATGGCTTGTTCACAGTCACTGTTAGGAAACTCCAGATGATGCAAATAGCAAAGCTGTACAAATTCTCTTACTCCTCAAACCTTGTCCCAACAATCAGCAGTCATCTAAGCAGCTGCACAGAAATCTGAAAAATGAAATACTTGATGCTCACAAAGCAGGAGAAGGCTACAAGAAGATAGCAAACCATTTTCAGGTAGCTGTTTCCTCACTTCATAATGTTATTAAGAAATGGAAGTTGAAAGGAACAGTGGAGTTCAAGTGAAGGTCTTGACCAAGAACACCTTCTGAAAGAGCTGTTCGTTGGATTGCTAGAAAGGCAAATAAAAACCCCTGTTTGACTGCAAAAGACTTTCAGGAAGATTTAATAGACTCTAGAGTGGTGGTGCACTGTTCTACCGTACTGTGGCACCTGAACATATATGGCCTTCATGGTAGAGTCAGCAGAAGAAAACCTTTCTCCTGCATCCTAGCTACAAAATTCAGAGCCTGAAGTTTAAAAATGAACATCTAAACAAGCATTTTGGAAACAAGTTTTGTGGACTGATGAAGTCAAAATAGAACTTTTTGGCCACTATGCACCAAGGTATGTTAGGAGAAAAAATGGTGGTGAAAAGAACACCTCTCCAACTATTAAACATGGGTGGATCGATCGTGCTTTGGATATCATCGGTAGAGGGAAGAATTGATTCAAATAAATACCAGCACATTCTGGAAGTAAACATCACACCATCTATAAAAAACTTGAAAGTTAAAAAGAGAATGGGTCCTACAACAAGATAATGATCCAAAACACACATCAAAACCAGCAAGATGATGGTTTTGCCATTGCCCTCACAGTCCCTCAACCTAAACATCATTGAAAATCTGTGGACAGATCTCACAAGAGCAGTGCATGCAAGATGCCCCAAGAATCTTGCAGAATTATATGATTTTTACAGAAACGAATGGACGAATATACCCCAAGAAAGAACTGAAAGACTCATCTGGCTACAAAAAGTGTGAATGCTGGAAATAAAAATGTAATCTTGCTTAGAATATTAAAGAAATGTGTCATCTTTAACTCAATACCTTTTGGTGATCAGTTCATCTTCTGCTTACTTAAGTACTCACTGCAACAGAAATTTTAAGTAAAGGTGCCAAAACTTTTGCATGCCACTGAATAAAAGCACAGCATTAATAATGGGTCACTTGTTTCAACTTTTTTCCTTTTAAAATTATTTGACTGTCCCAATAAATTGCTTTTGATAAATAGTATTGTAAGGCATTCTTGGAGGATTCTTTGATGGCAATTTATTATAAACTTACCCCCCCCCCCCCCAAAAAAGAATAATTTAATATTTACTGCTATCCTAGAGACACAAAATTGGTATACTCTGACTGTAAATTTGACTTGTTAACCTCTGATAAATCGGACTTGTGAATTTCCCCTTGGGATTAATAAAGTATCTATCTGTAGACATTTTACTTGCAAGGCCACAGTGACCTGCTTTTTGCTGCATGTTTTGCTCAGGCAAGCTATGATGAACCTTTTTTGAACTCCGTAACTTTACTTACAACATGTTTTCATACATGGGGCCCTGGTTCCTCTGTTCCGTGTATGATAATACAATTGCATATTCACAGAAGCAGCTATTCCATGGCAACATAACAGTTAAAAACAGGCATTTGTTTTTATTGTTAAAAAAAAAAAAAAAAATCAGATCTCTATTAGTACATATACACACAACTGTGATTGAAAGTGTAAACAGCACTTGCCATATTAAAATTAGCCACAATCATGATTTTGGCAATTTCTTAAATTCAAGTTAAATTTTCTTGAATACAAAACAAGAAACACAACTATATTCTAGCAGTTCTATGTCAGTTCTCCTTAGTTTACAGAAGGCCACTTTGCATGTATAAAAGAATGTAGAATTAACATTTACCCAATGAAATCACAGAGAAAAGATTGAATTGAAAGAAACATGCTTAACTTTAATTAGATAGTGTCACGTAACGAGAAATCCTTTATAAAATGGCAAATCTTTTGAGATCATTAGCTGTACTAGCTTCCAGTTAAGAGGACATTTTGGGCATATGGTCATAAATTCTTAGTCTTCCTTTACCTTACATGACTCCACCAATTCTCAAAAACCAAAGCAAACATAACATTTATAAACCTCCTGGCATTTTAAAAATATCCAGATCCTGATCTTTCGGTCCCATATAAACATGAATGAATGCAGCAAGGCCTTGATCTCTTGCTCATTGGTTACCATTCATATCCCCATTATATAATAAACCAGTTTCTTTCCAAGTTCTTAATTATTTATATTATTTTAACAAATTGCCATGTTTAGCTATTAATAGCTAGATAGGGAACTTATTTCAGTTCCTTTTCTCCTTTGACAGGGTAATATTGATTCTAATTTTTTATATTAGATCATTTTCAATTGCTAATTATTGGATATAACTCTATTGAATGTATTTTAAAAATGTTATGTTTAAGTTAATTGAAAGAATTAGTCAGGGACCCTCCACCACTAATGCATATTATATACAAAAAAGTATTTGACTAGTTGCATAGTACCTCTGATATATTCAGTTGAACAACGGCACAATAACCGAGGCTATCTGACTAAGAATTTCCCAGGCAAAGCCAAGTAGCACAGCTAGTCTGTGATAAAATGATTAATTCTAGTTTCCTTCCATTATCACACGGATGCCTCAAAAACACAGAGGGCATCTTTTATTGAATCAAAACATTTGCTGCTTTAAAAAAAAAAAAGATAAAAGTGGAGTTTGAGGTAAGTTTTAAAGCTTTTTGTATCACTTATGGATGCTGGGGTTCTGTAAGACCCCATTGTAAGGTGCAAGGACAAAGTATTTTTAGGATTTATATAAAAAAAAAAACTTCATTTTAAAACACAATTTTATGTGACAAATTAATATATACCAAGACTGTGAAAAAATAACTGACTGGAATAAAATAAACTTACCCTTTAAGACTAACAAACATATTGACCTACTGATAAGGTATATGCTTTACTTTTACTTAATGACAAATATCATTTGATGACCATTTATTAAGTGTTTTTTATTTTCTTTTTAATCTTAGTGTTCTGCAGTGATAATTGATTTCACATTTTGGGCTTTGGAGTGGGTGTGTTTGTGTTTTAAATGTTTATTTGTGCTGAGATGCACTATGGTGACTAGGTAGGCTGACCGAAGAACACTGAAATCTGGGTTTAAGCTAGTATAACAAAGGACACAGATGTGTGTGTGTGCATGTGTGTATATATTATATTATGTATGCATACAGACAACTCCAGAAATACTGGCACCCTTTATGAAGAATTGCAAAAATCAATAAAAAAAAAGTAACCACACTTGCAATGACTTATATTTTGTGCTCAAACAACTGGGTAAGCCTCATGTTTTTATTGTCAAACAGACTTTTGGAACAAAAGAAAGTCTTCCTTTAGTAACACAAATTTTCATAAGGCGGCAGATTCCAAAAATATTGGAGCCAAAATATCCTCTGGTGAGAATGACAGCACTCAGCCTTTTTCTGTATTGTATAACAAGGCTGGAAAACAATTGTGGAGGGATTCTGGACCACTCTTCCATGCAGAACATTGCCAGCTCATGAAGATTCTTGGGTTTTCTCTTGTGAACTGCTATCTTCAATTGAGACCACAGATTTTCAATTGGGTTCAAATCAGGAGACTGAGAGGGCCATTTCAAATCCCCAATTGTGTGTTTCTGCAACCAGTTCGTTGAGGATTTTGATGTGTACTTCAGATCATTGACTTGTTGGAAGACATGATAATGACAGTTTTATCCCTCTCGCAATGGCAACTAGATTTTCTATTAAAATATTCTGGTATTTAATGGAATTCATTATGCCACTAACCTCAACAAGAGCCCATTGACCACTAGCAGCAAAACAGCCCCAAAGCATTAAAGAGACACTACCATATTTTACTGTGGGTATACAGTACCCTTTTCTCATCAAACATGGCAATGGTGTGCACAGCCAAAAAGCTTGATTTTTGTCTCACCTGACCACAATACATGACTGCAGTAGGATCTCCAATGTTGCTTGGCAAAGTTGAGATGTTGGGATTTGTGTCTTGGACTCAGGAGATGCTTCTTTTGTACTATTTGTCCATAAAGCTTCTGGTAATGGAGATGTTATCTCACAGTTTACTTAGAAACAGTGGATCCCAAGATTCAGCTAAACTTTGCACTTGTGAAACTGTGATCTTTGGGATCCTCTTTGCCTGTCTTAGCATCCACCTCACTGTGCATAGGGGCAATATGCAGATGTGTCCCCTTCCTGGCAAATTTTCAACAGTTCCATGCTTTTCAAACTTGTTTATTATGGTCCTGATTGTGCTTATTGGTAATTTCAATTGAAGGCCTATTTTTTGGTAACCATTCCCTAATCTATGCAGCTCAACAATTTTTTTTTCTCATTAGAGTTGAGAGCTCTTTGGTTTTTGATGGACGACAAATTACCTGTGTGTTATCACATGTGAAATAGGAAATGGCCATAGACAACAGTTCCTAGACACTAAAAGCAACATCAAGAAACATTTTTTCCCTAAAGATGCAAATTTATTTGGTCTTATTTATGATATTCTTTAAGGGTTCCAACAATTTTGCCACAAACGTTTTTGACAAGATAAATTATTCTGAAGATATAAACAACACTTTTGCAGGAATTGTTTTAATTACTTAAATAGTCAACAATTTCTCCAAACATTTGAAGAATATCAGAATCATTGCATGTATTATCTATGTTATACTAAAGCTTTTGTTCACTTTTTTGAGGGGTGCCAATATTTCTGGAGTCGATTGTATATCTATGTATTTTATTGAACTTAGATTTTGAGTTCAGCTTTGAGGGTTTGTCACCTTTTTCGTGTATGTCACTTTATATATTTATTATAATTTGACTCTAAAGAAAGAACTGAAGTAATTAATCTGAATTTATCAGAAACAAAAAAATGAACTGGAGAGAAACAGCATTTTGTATACTTGATAAAATACAAAATCAAGATGCACTTATGTTGTTATACTTATTTGTATTACAGATTTTAATGAAAAGTCAAGCAAAACACATTTTATTGGCTAACTAAAAAGATTACAATATGCAAGCTTTCGAAACAACTCAGGCACCTTCTTCGGGCAAGAAGGATTATGACAGATTTTAAAAATTAACCTCTCAAAGCAAAATGTGTTGAGTATAATGCTATTTTAGCATTTACAATTTTGTCATAATGTATAAGTTAAAAAAAACAAATACTAATAATTTTATGATTAGCAGGTAGCAAATAACACTCAATTTTTTTTTATTACATTTGCTCTTGTAAATATATACTGTACACCTCTTGTGTACATAGTAAATAGTGCCAAAAATATGACTTTAGGAACTTTTAGGCTTATTCATATTTCTGTTCTCACACTTTAGAATTTGGGGAGAATGCTACAAAAACTATTGTACTGTTCTTGTACAAAAATGTGTTCAAGGCATTGCCATTTTTCCTCTCATTATTCTATTATCTATGAAGAGCACTCAAGATAGCCTGGATCAATAGATAAAGGCCAAATTAAATAAGTCTTAAACTGAATAAGGAGGGGAGAAAATATTGTTTTCTTTACCTCTTAAAAGGAGGTCTGATAGATTGTTCATAGCTGCAGAACTATCCACACAAACATATTCTTTCATGGTTGAGCCCCACTTCGAATGAACTGCCCTGAAAATATAGGTAAGTTAAAACTGATAAACCAAATAAACAATATATGTGCAAGTATATACTTTTACTTTGCTGGACCCCAGTCAACAGCAAATTATTTCTAGATATCTTACCATGTAACTGTTCCAGTGCCTGATCCAAAGTCTAGCAGAGTTTGGGGTGCAAAGTCAGGAACTCTTTTCTTTATCTGTGAAAAAAAGAGAGGGAATACAAATTTCAAAATTCTTATCTTGAAAGATGTACAAAACAGTTTGTTGGAAAGAACACCTATTTGACCACATGTGCCAAATATGGGTTCCACGGCTATGCTTTTCCACTTTCACAGAATACGGGATGTGCTTTTCATATATGAATTTGTATTAGGGAGTGGTATTAATGAAGAAACAATGAACCAAAAGTGATGGGAAACGGCTACAAATGCTATACTGGATGTGTAAAAAAATATCAATGAAATTCAACATACTTCTTAAGTCAAAGTACTGATTGCTATATTTGGGTGCACTAAAATTCACAGAAACCCAAAACTCTTAATTGTGTCTAAACAATCATTAATGACAACAAATTAAGTCTGCAAATTAAAAAAGGAACACTTAAATGTTAAAATGCAATGAATTGCTGAGATTCACCACTGATTGGAAAACGGCCAGTATAACTGGCATTTTTAATACAGTGGAACCTCGGGTCACGAATGGCTCTGAACACATACAAAATCGGGTTACGATCAAAAAGTTCTGCAAACTTTTGTATCTGTTCACGACCACACACTCGGGTGACGAACAAGCCAATTTCCCGTCCGGTTCGTACGTGCCGATGATCTCCACACGTGTTCAGTCTCTCCCTGTGCGTTCGCTGTGAACTCTTTGTGCTCTATTTTGTTTCCCTTCTAGTTCGTACCGCCGGTGATTTACGCACGTGTTCAGTCTCTCCCTGTACAGTACATTGTTCTCGGTCAGACGTGCATCACGCAGAGGGACTTTGTGGTATAGTGGGTCCACAGCTCACGTCAAGAGGCCAGTTTTAAATAAATAACCGGCGTGCTTGCAACTTAGCGAGGGGGGCGTGGTGGTTGATTACTACAGCAAAGAATTCACCGGGCTTGTTTTTAAAGAGACTGCTTCGAGCATTGTTTTATCCTCGTTGTATTTAATGAAGACTTTTTTCTATTGGAGCGAGTGCGTGTTCGCAGGCAGGCAGCTGGACAGTGAGCCCAAGCAGGGGTGTTTTGGCCGACACTCAGTGGGGCAGAAGGAAGAGGTCGCTCCAGCTGAGTGATCAAGGAGCTGGAGTGACCAGAAGAAGGACAGGTGGCCGCGTAAGGCTGAGAAGGCAGTTAAAGAATGCACCGGGCTTGTTTTTAAAGAGACTGCTTTGAGCATTGTTTTAACCTCGTTGTACTTAATGAAGACTTTTTTCTATTGGATTTTAACCTCCACTTCACTTTTGTTTTTATGGGATCATTTATTTATTGAAGGATTCTGGAGGATTTATTTAATTTGGACTTTGTTTTTGATTGTTGTTTTGTTGATTTTAATAAAAGCACTTGGCTCTTTTTGCACCATCCGATTGCTCCATTGTAGTGCCTCACTGTCGTGCTCATCGGTAACATTACCGACGGTGACGGGTTTAAGGGCTCCCGGAAGCTAGATGGGAGAATGCAGCGAACCTGCATTGTCACAGACTTTACCTCAAAACTGTAATCTCCTCTCCACCCAGTTCCTCCTCACTTCCTTCATGCCAGAACTCGACTCATGCAATGTTAGTTTTCTTGGTTGTTTATGTATAAATTACGGATTTTTCAAATGTTCATTTTTTTCCCCTGTGCTTAAAACTCATTAAAAAAAAAGTTTACAGCGAGCAGTTTGTAAGGCTATAGTGTGAATTTTTGCAATGTTATTTTTCTCTGTTCAAGGTTTTCTCAGTGTTATTCAATGTTTTTACATTTAGTTTACTATTACACTGTGCATTCTATGGTATAATTAACTATTTTTGTGCTTAAAAATCTTTAAAAAAATATATTTACATACAGTTCGTATGGTCTGGAACGGATTAATTGTATTTACATACAATCCTATGGGGGAAATTACTTCAGGTCACGACCAAATCGGGTTGCGACCAGAGTTTTGGAACAAATTACGGTCGTGACCCGAGGTTCCACTGTAAATTAATCCTTGCTTGACTTTCTATGTAAAATGCCTTTTGACTGTGGATTTTATTAATAACCTAACATCAAGATTGCTCCAACTGTGGTTTTGAAGCATTAACATTAAGCATGACATAAAATTAATATTTTGAGAATTAAGGACTTAAAAAGGAACCACCACATAATGTTTAAACTAAATCTGGACTCCAGTGCTTTCAGATACCTTAAAGTAGTTTTAATTTAACAGGTAGAGTTGTAGCTCATTGTTTTCAGAAATGGTTGGAGTCAGTTCAATTGGAAATGTAGATTAACCAGAGTAGGAAATATCCTATGCATAAAAGTCACATAATACACAAATATTTCACTATTATCCGCAATCAGAAATTTACAGTTTCTTAACTTAAATTTCAGTGAATCAAAAAACAATTACTGCCAAGCACAGGAACTTATTGAAAATGGAGCTTTGAGGCAAGTATTCACTTTAAAGTCTAACGTCTGTTTATTTGTGAAATGCATTATAAAGGGTGGCACAGTGGTAACCCTGCTGCCTCACAGTAAGGAGACCAGGGTTTGTGTCCCTGGTTCTTCCTGTGTGGAGTCTGCATGGGTTTCCTCCCACAGTCCAAAGACATGTAAGTTAGGAGGATTGGTGATGCTAAATTAGCCCTAGTGTGTGGTTGGAGTGTGAGTGTGTGTGTGTGTGTTCATCCTGTGATGGACTGGAGCCTTGTCCAGGGTTTGTTCCTGCCTTGTGTCCCATGCCAACTGGTATAGGCTCCAGTACCCCTGTTCAGGAAAAAGCAATTCAGACAAAGATTTACTGATGTGTCACAAACATTCCTTTAATGTACAAATTTTGGAGTCAATACAGTGTGGTCTTATTGCTTTTATAAGATATAGTATGAAATTTAACATGCTTCAATTATATGTGATATTAATACAGCAAATCATTAGTTCATCTCATCATCAACTACAATTGATCAATAAAAATGACCAGCTTATCCCCTTTTGCCTGTCAATGTGAAAGCTCCAATAAAATTAAATTAAACACAGCATACTGCACATGTTCACACTTCAGATTAAACAGCTAGGTGGTGTTCTGTGGATTACAAGCCACCAACAGAATGTTTGCTGATATTGAACAAAAAGAAATATTTCCAAACAAGCTCAAGTAAGGCTTCTTTGTTCTTTTGTGATTGTTAACCTTTAACTGAAAAAAGACTATATGTAAATAATCTGTTTACTAGTATTCCTGCAAAATACATATGAAAAAGGAGATTTTGTAATATTACAGAACTTGTGAAGGACAACATTCATATAGCTGTCACCTAAACAAAAGCTAATGTTGAAACTAGATTAACATTAAACTTAATGTGAAAATAAAGCAACCAATACAAAGCACCTTTTTCAAACTTAATGCTAAATAAAAGAGGCATTTCCATTTAGGCGAAAATATCAAAGACAAAGAACACATTATAAGTCTAACAGAACATTGCTGATTTTACATACCTCATGCAAAGCCCTTGACACAGCAGCATATCCCCCATCTAGCCTGGCAGCTGCATAAATCAAACTCAGTTCCTCATTGTACCTGATTTAAATTTAAGCAAATACAATTGAATAAAGCATAACAGTGATATGTTTCCCCTGAAATGATAATTACACTATTCTATCTGTAGTATTTTTATTTTTCAGGTAAGGTGCAAGAGGGAGCCTGGGGGTAATGGCACACCACATATAGCACCATTTACCTTTACCAACAGGAAGGGAGAGAGAGAGAGAGAGAGAGAGAGAGAGAGAGAGAGAGAGAGAGAGAGAGAGAGAGAGAGAGAGAGAGAGAGATAGATACTTACTTACTTACTTACTCAGAGTTTACAGTGATATAGGAACATACTCTAGTCTCCGATGAACCATCAATGAAAAAGTTTGTACAGAAATATTTAAAGAATTAAAAAGGACACATTTCAGAATATAATATTAAAATATTTGTTATGAGTTACCAAGGTTTACCTTCTTTTATTTTGCTTGTAATACCATTATTAGTGCATTTGTAGTAGCAACAGACAAAATAAGCATGTGGAACTATGCAGGCGATAGTATCCAACTGAATGGTCTTTTGGACAGCAAGAGTTTCTGCAGCCAAAGATCCTTCTAGTAATTTTATTTTCCTGGCTGTTTTATGGATTCTCAAAAAATCATTAAATTTTGTTTAAGAATCCTAATCATAATTACGGTGAAATAATTTGGATTTGAATAATTACAAATCCTCTATGCCAGGATTCTTAAAATCTATGAATTTCATGAATACTCCTGGTACATTCATATATTAAATTTCAGTCTAGCTTGCAAAACTACAATTAAAAAAAAAAAAAAAAAGAGAGATATCATGCTATAACAGGAATATCATCGTTATTCATCAATTGGAGTATCTTTTTGCATATGTATATGGCAAAATCCACAAATTTTGCATTACAAAATGTGTCAGTTTTCCCACTAACCATGTATATAAGCTGTATTTGTTTCTTTAAGAAATTTACATATATTGTACTTCTGTACATTTGTAAGGTTTCACTACTGTAATGGATATATGAATATATCTTAAGACAGTGGTTCTCAAACTGTGGGGCGGGCCCCCATAGGAGGACGCGAAGTAACAAAAAGGGGGGCGCGAAGATGTGAAAAAAAAAAAAAGAAGAAAACAAGAATCGAAAATGTCAAAAATACATCTATTGAAACCAAAACAAATTAACAAACTATATTCTGATACCAGAAAAATAAATATAAAGTTAGATAAATGTCGATAAAAGTTAAGTAGGTATAATAAAATATGCATCTATGATAGATCATTGATTAAAAAAAGAACAAATTGGTATTAGTGGGATCCTTTCAAAAAAAACGTTAGGGGGGGCGCGATTAAAACTGTTATGAAAACTCGGGTCACAAATACTTAAAAGGTTGAGAAACGCTGTCTTAAGAGAAGATACTATAAAAGCCTAAAATGTGGAACAAAATCATATTAAGAATAACATTGATGTAAAAAATAAATAATTTATGTGGATAATTTTTTTCTTACCTGACTGGTTTCCAGTGATAGACTGCTTTCTTCAGGTCTGTCAAAACTTTTCTGTGTATCTTTTCTTCAAAATGCAACTCATCCAAAGGTAAATTTGGCTGGTCTTCAAAAAACATAAAATGACACTTTCAGAGGCAAATAAGAACTAGTTATTATACTAAAGTAAGAATAGATCTATTAAGTAATTTAGAACTATATACTGCAATATGCCAAAAAATAAGGAAACCAGATTAAAAGTTTATTGTCAGGACTACCTAGAAGTACATTTTTGCAAAATTAGGTTAATTCTTTTGGCACACAAAGGTTACAAAATTGTTGCAGACTGTAAAATTTGGTTTATTTAGAGCAAAGGAAATTTGACAAACAAGTAGAGACCATTCAGTTCCTCAAGCTTGTTTGTTTACTAATAGATAAGCTGTTCCAATATCTCCAGATCTTTTCCAACATAAAAAGGCAATCTGTAGCAGTGCCCAGTTCTCCTAATAATCAAAGCAATTTAATGCATTCATAATGCAGTAAACACACCTAGGAAGAATAAAGCTGCTGGATTAACCATAAGAGGTACAGTGGAACCTCGGGTCACGACCGTAATTCGTTCCAAAACTCTGGTCGCAACCCGATTTGGTCAGGACCCGAAGCAATTTCCCCCCATAGGATTGTATGTAAATACAATTAATCCATTCCGGACCGTACGAGCTGAAAGTAAACATATTTTTTTTTTAAAGATTTTTAAACACAAAAATAGTTAAGTATACCATGGAATGCACAGTGTAATAGTAAACTAAATGTAAAAACATTGAAAAACACTGAGAAAACCTTGAACAGAGAAAAACTAACATTGCAAGAGTTCACGCTATACCCTTACGAACCGATCGTTGTAAACACTTTTTTTTTTTTTTTTTTTTTAACGAGTTTTAAGCACAGGGGGGAAAAAAAGAAGGTTTGAACAAATCCGAAATTTATTTAAAAACCAACCATAAACAACCAAGAAAGTAACACTGCAGGAGTTCATGCTAATAGCCTTATGAACTGATCGCTGTAAACACTTTTTTTTTTTTTTTTTTTAATGAGTTTTAAGCACAGGGAAAAAAATGAACATTTGAAAAATCCATAATTTATACAAAAACTAACCATAAACAACCAAGAAAACTAACCTTGCATGAGTCGAGTTCTGGCATGAAGGAAGTGAGGAGGAACTGGGTGGAGAGGAGATTACAGTTTTGAGGTAAAGTCCCTCTGCGCGATGCACGTCTGACTGAGAACAATGTACTGTTCAGGTACAGGGAGAGACTGAACACTTGCGGAAATCATCGGCACGTACGAACCAGAAGGAAAACCGGCTTGTTCGTCATCCGAGTGTGTGGTCGTGAACAGATGCAAAAGTTTGGCAAACTTTTTGGTCGTAACCCGATTTGTACATGTTCAGAGACATTTGTGACCCGAGGTTTCACTGTACATTCAATTAAAGCACAGGTCATCTATAGATTTAACAGCACTGCACAGCAATTTTGAACTGCCACACTGGTATTACTGTGTTACTTCACAAAGGACAAAGCTAATCGACTTGTTTTGTTGCTTAGCAGTGCTCTGAGCTTTACGAGAGGACTCACCTCTCCAAACTGCTCTAAAGAATAAATCTGGTTTGAGTCTGCACATATGTTATTCACAATCACATTTTGGTATATGCATATTTTCTATTTTCACATTCAAATCTAAGCAATGTTTTATAAAAGACACTGGTGTGGAATTTTCCAAAATGTGGAGCTCAATAAGTTTCAGATTTTGGAATTTTGGATTAGGGAACTCAACATGTATAACTTAAATGCAACTGTCATATATAAAGCATGTAATATTATACTTGATGAATTATATTTTATGTTCACTGTACTGCCATCTTTGTACTATTCAGTACTTGGATTGTTCAAACTTTATATTTACTTTATTTAAACTGTTGCATTTATTATATAAATAGTACATTTGTATGCATCATTGACTAAACTAGCTACACACTCAAATTAATAATAGTTAGGAATTTTTTGTACCTTTATCCACATTTTCTTTTCCAGACAAATCTGTACTTTTTGCATGATTCTGAAGCCTCTGTTTTGCTTTTCTCTCAAGTTCCTGTGCTTTCTGCTGAATCACCCAGTCTTCCACTGGACGTTTCCTACTCCACAGGAAATTACACAGAAATCTTGACCGCTCTTCAAAATGTTTTATTGAGCATTCTGAGAGAAAGAGGGGTAGAAGAAAAAAAAAAAAACAAAAAACAGTTTATGTGAGGTCGATTAATCAAAAAAAGGTTCTGCACAAGAAATTGTCTTATAATCTTTGATAAAAGAATAAAAATAGGATACTTCTTAAAGATGATAAAAATTAGCCATAACCAAAACTAACAGGTAATTAAAGTTCAGAA